>NW_027187358.1:22539744-22566678 GCF_028583685.1 Petaurus breviceps papuanus
TCTCTCTCTCTCTCTCTCTCTCTCTCTCTCTCTCTCTCTCTCTCTCTCTCTCTCCCCCCTTCTCAGCAGTCAGGGTCAAGTGACTTATCCAGAGTCACATAGTAAACCTCTGAGATCAAATTTGAATTCAGGTCCTCAGCTCTATTGGACTGTGCCACCTATCTGCCCCTCAAAGTGCTTTTGAAAAACATTTCCAGGTGTTATATATAAAAACTTTTCTTCGAGATAGATGGTCTTGATTGTTCACAACCTCTGTGTCTGTTTTGTTGTCATAATTCCTGTAGCTTAAGGATCTCTGTGTCTCCTTTTGGGACCTAGTGTAGTCACTGGAGAGCAAGATGAAGGAAATCGTGTGTAAATTAGTCCATTTGACAGTTTATTATGGAAACTGGACTTCAGATAATAGTAAAGGAGAAATATGGAATTCTAGGCCAAGAGATATTTTTAAATTTTTTTTACATTTCAGTTGAATATGATCATTCCAGTATCAAGTCCATCCAGAAAAATGGAAATCTGATTGATGCATAGAATTTTGTATGTCTTCTATGTTAAATAGAAATTTGAAAATGTAACGTCATCTCCATCCATAATCATGCCACTAGATAAGTGAAAAATATAAGAAAGTATATAAAGTTTGATCATATTGATACAGACACTAAAAATATCACTGAAAACTTTATATGGTCATTACAAAAATCATTCTATTTAAAGTCTTGTACATTATTAAAACTTATGAAATTAAGTAGATTTTATTATTTTAAAGTATTTATGTTAATTCACTACCTATAACATGCACACCTGATAAGATATTAATTTCATAAATTGGCCTCAAACACTTTTTGTGTTTTTTTAACCTACACTTTAAAATCTTCAAATCATTAAGCAGTGCCTTTCACTAAAAGCATGCAGCATATGGGACTTCATTGCTTTTATTTTTTTCTGGCTAATGGTGCGTGTTATAGGCTTGCCTTTATATGCTAACTGTGGTGCTCATTATTAATATACTTGTTCTATATGATCTGTTAAAACCTGGGACACAGTGTATTTCTGAGTGATTGTACCATATTGTTCCAAATATAAGGAAACCCAGAATAGAAGGCAACCTCCAACTAGAAACAGCTCAAATATGGAAAAAAGCTGGGGGTCCAGAGCCCGGCAGGTCTGGCTGTGGTGGCAGGGGTGCCGAGGAATAGGAAGATGCCTGCCCACTTTCCCGGTGAGTGAAGAGGGTTTATTGGCTGCAGTTGCTTTTGCTTAATTAGATTGCTACTGCTACTGCTGCCATTACTGGAGGGAGAGTTATGTTGGGGGGTGGAGAAAAATTCCATGCAAATAGAATGAATGGTATGGAATCTAGCTCATGGATGGAGGGAGGGGGACAGAGGAGACACAGACATGTCATCTTCTTGAGAGATGCTACCTTTTATGGATTTTTTAGAGTTTGAGGATGAAAGTTGATTATTTCAGTTGCTCAAGAAAATCATCATTCTGAAATTTACTCTAAAAGTAGTTAAATGTACATGAATATGTATTTTCATAACTTTGCAGACAGCTCTTAATGATTTCCATATTTTCCCCAGACTATCCCATATTAATAGCTCTATAGACATAATAAATTCCTTAGTGATTACATATATCATGAAGACATGCAGAACTAGAGTTATGAATAGGCTATTCAATTTTGATTGAGACCTTTGCTTGATTATAGAAGAGTTGTCTTTTCTTCTTTTTGTGGGTCTGTTAGGTTGCACACTAGAACTTAACATATATATGCATGTGCATATATGTATGTATACACACGTTAGATCTTGTTACAACAAATTTCAAGAGACTATCAAATACTTTCTTTTAAGTAGCAACATTTCACTATATTAAAATGTCATTGATTGAGGCTCAGAAATGTAATAATACAAAGATTTTCTTGTAATGGGATTGGACTTGGACATTTCTTCAAATATCAGTCTACATCTACCAAGCATGTAGACTGATATCTTTTAATATCAAATTAGTAGGAGCTAAAATAAAATATCATTGGCATATAGAATAACTAGCTTATTACTTATTCTAGCAGGCAGTTAGATATCTCAGTGGATAGAGCTCTGGGCCTGGAGCCAGGAATACCCGAGTTCAAACCTGGTCTCTGATACTCACTAGGTGTGTGAACCTGGGTAAGTCACTTAACCTCTGTTTGCCTTAATCCACTGGAAGAGGAAATAGCAAAGCACTCCAGTGTTCTTGCCACGAAAACCCTATATGAGGTCATGAAAAGTCCAGACATGACCAAACAACAACAAATAAGTTTACAACTTTTGTAATCATTATTTTGGACACTTCCTGGAAAATCATAAAATATGAAAATTGTTTCTTGAATTTGGTCATTGTTGATTGGAGAGGCCAGGCATCTTGAGATAAATTTGGAATTATTTTTTCCCTACAATAAATTATTAAAAATGACTTTTCTCTTAGCCTTTATTTTAAAAAGAAAGAGGAGAAGAAAGACAAGATAAACAGATATAGCCAGTCCTGGAACTTTTCTTATTCAAACATTCATGCTTTTAGAGAATTTTGGATGTAGCCTGTGTGGTTCAGTAGAAGAAGCACTAAATTTAGAGTCAGAAAATCGGAATTCATTTAACATTGAGCAAGTCACAATCTCTCTGGTCTTAGTTTTCCCATCCATTATATAAGAGGATTGGACTAGATGATATCTAGAAAGTGCCTACAGGTGAAATATTTGTAAAGAATTTAGCACAGTACCTGGCACATGGTAGACACTATATGAATTCTTATTCCCTTTATTTTCCCTTCCAGGCTAAAGTCTGTTAATTCCTTACTGAATTTTCAAATCTCCTCAACCTCCATTCATTTAGAAGACCAAGGATCCATGCTCCTTTAGAGAGCCTACCAAAACTAAAATGCACTATGATTATTATTAGTTTTTTTTTTTAATTTGAGACTGGGTCTTCTGTCTCACCCAAACTGGAAGAATAGTGGCCACTTAGGGACCTAATGATTGGCATGGAAGCTTTGACTTGTTCTACTTCTGCTTTTACTCTGCCATCTTGGTTCTTCCCCCCTCTACTTCTGACATGGGCCAATTTGTCCCCCCTTCAGCATCCTGGTGCCTTTATCCAAGGAGTTCTTTATATTGGTGCCTGACTTAGTGTAAGCATCCAATCAGTTTTAACCCCATTGTAGCTCCAGGGATCCAGGAAGTTCAGTATCCTCAGTTGCAATTTCCCAATAGTGGAAATTATAGCAATGCACCAGCACCTTTTGGTCTATAATTTGGGATGTGATAGAACAAGGAAAAGGTGTATAATCCAAAAATTGCTGGGTATTAGAGTTATAGTGCTACATGGGTGTAAGATTTTTGGATGTTGTTACCTTCTCAGTAAGAATATATAAAAACTTTAGCAGTCTAGGAAGAGAGGTTAGGAATAATTTATTTATCATATCTGAAGTGGGTCAAGTTCCAGTGGACTGGACTCGCAGGGTGTCCTAGACTTTGAGAAAGGAAACAGAAAGTGAGGTCAAGGGCACAACTTTTGTTTTGACCTTTTGATAGATAGAAAGTCGGCTTCATTTCATGCCCTCTATGGCTAAGTTCTTGGGCACTTCAGTCAGCATCATACCCAGACCAGAGTCCCTGAGGCAACATTTAACAAAGGATGTGCATGCATAATCCTACTTGAATAGATACTGAGGGCCAACTGACCATTTTGGCACTGCCAGTAGGCTGGGCTGTGCCCAGATTACCTCCCTCCTTCATCCAAGCAATACATGGTTTTGTACACAGTATCATCAGGGTTTGTTTTCAGACACATGGTGAAAGTTCAATTTCTTCTCATCCAATATAGGTATGGACCTTAAATAGCTCCAAAATGGCAGAAGCTGGTATGCTTTTCAGGAAAACTGGCAGTAGCTGCTACCTATTCATTCCTCTTGCCCAGCTATACTACCCTCTGCTAACAAATCTTCTGAACAGCTCAACCATAAGGTTGAGTCCCAGGTCCTTTGGGGAAGGAGAACATCCTTTAGAGCAGGGGTTCTTAACATTTTTTGTATACTGGAATCCTTTGGCAGTCTGTGAAGCCTGTGGACCTCTTCTTGGAATAATGTCTAAAATGTACCAGATAAAATACATAAGATTACAAAGGAAATCAATTATATTGAACACAGTTATAAAAACAGTAAAAAAATAAATAAATAAATAAGTTCATAGATCACAGATTAAGAATCCTCTGCTTTGGAGGGGATGTACCATGGAATCAGGGTTGGAATTCTGCTGTCAGAATGAGGGAATATACCTAAATACCTTTTCAGTTTTAGAATCAATAGTCCTTTTCAAGAAATGATGGCATCCACAAAGAAAGGTAGAGGAATCTTAGATTCTTTAAAAAAAATACAGCTAAGCCTAAATTTGTGGTTAAATCTCAACTGTAATTGGAGATTATTAGTTTTGGGTTTGGGTGTGTGTGTTTGGGGGGGGGGACCCTGGCTTGAATTTCACATATACTAGATATATCTAGTACCATGTGACATTGGTAGGGTAGCTTTTTAAAACAATCAGTCCTATATCTCAGATACTTATTATCTATGCTAATGGGGAATACAAGAGGAATCAGAAATGAAAACACTATACTTTCACAGCATCCTCTATTATATATATATATATTTTAAGCAATTGGGGTTAAGTAACTTGCTCAAGGTTACCCAGCCAGTTATTTCTGGGTGTGGTGCTGAGTGTCTGAGCCCGGGATTCGATCTCCAGGTCGTCCCAACACTGGAACCGGTGCTCCTACTCGCTGAGCCACCTGGCCGCCCCTCATCCTCTATTATATTAATGTGGGGGGTTATAGCAGGGTTTTTTTTTAACTTGGATTTGATGAGCTTAAATGGGAAAAATACATCTTTAATTTTCAGTATAATTGGTTTCCTCTTTAGTTACAAATATTTTATTTTATGCATTGAAAAATTTTATTGTGAGAAAGGGATAGATTTTACTGGACTGCAAAGGGTTCATCACACATGAACTCTCTCTCTCTCTCTCCATCTCTCTCTCTCCTTCCCTATCTCCTCTTGCTCTCACTCTTGCTTTCTCTCTCTCTCACGCACAACACACTCACACTTTAAGAACACATGTTTTGGGGGACACTTGGCAAAAATGGTTAATGTGGCCCCAAAATTTGGGGTGAAAACAGCAGGAAATGGAAATGCCCTTGAATGATTTATTTAGATACCAAAGGAAACTTCCAGGAATATAGGAAGAGATGGGGGAGTAGGGTGGGTGGGTGAGAGTGGAAATTTAAGTGCAAAGTATAGACAAAACATAGTGTATAGATAAAATGTGGCATAAAGTATAGAAATTCAAATGTATATAAATTAAAATTGTCACCATGTGTCCCAAGAACATATATAAAGCCCTTGCATAACTCATCCTTTTATATAATTCCTCCCTCCCTTCATCCCAGAACATATCTGTGTGTAAAATTCATGCTGGTGCTAGAATCTCTTGAAACTATGGGCATTTTCTTGCACGTACCAAAACAACCATCTACTGTGTGGTTTGGGGAAAAGAGTGTTGGATGTGGTATCAGAGAGCAGGTACTCATGTCACTTAATTTCTCTGGGTCTCAGTTTCTTCATCTCTAAAATAGTCTCAATGATACATTTCTCTGGGTCTCAGTTTATTCATCTCTAAAATAGTCTCAATGATATTTTCTACGTCTAAATCTATGATCTTTTAAGGTAGGGGTTCTGTGTGTGTGTGTGTGTGTGTGTGTGTGTGTGTGTGTGTGTGTGATGGACTCCTTTTGACAGTTTGATGGAGCCTTTGGACTCCTCAGAATGTTTATAAATAAAATACAATGCAGAGGATTACAAAGGAAACTAATTATATTGAAATAAGGCTATCACAATTGAACAACAATAACAACAACAACAAAAACCAAAGAAGTACACAAACTCCAGGCTCTAGTTGGTACTTACAAGGGAGTTAGCACCACAGAATCAATTTTAAAGGAAGAGTTGTTTATTAGTCTTATCCTAGGACTTGGAAGAATCATGTACTCATTGATCGACTGAAATAAAAATGAGCCTGAGTTTTTCCCTGGGGAGCGATGGCCTCCACAAAAGAGAATGGAAAAATTTTCCACTAGACACTAGCTCCAGAGCTGGCAGGCCATTGCTTCTCTTATCCCTCTCCTTGCCTTGTTACTTCTCTGTAAAATGAGGGGAATGGAATTCAGAGGTGTCAAACTCGTGGCCCATGGGCTGCTAGCTGTGGCAAAACTCAGGTGCACTTGAATCTGATTAAAATATATTTGGGAAACATTTAACAAAATAAAGAAATATACACTGTGGATAATGTTATTTTGGGATATCCTAAGCCAATCCATGGCTGGCAGGGCTCTTTTTTTTATTTAAGTTTGACACCACTAGACTAAATGTCTCTCATGGCCTTTTCTAGCTCTAAATATGATGATACCATGAGCCTTTCTTCCAGTCCTCCCTAGAAAAAGTACAAGTCTTTAGAAAAATGATTCCTTGCTATCTGGCAGAGTCAGATCCTGGCCATCATGGGGAAAACAAATAGAGTCCCTACCTCCAATTATTCACCTGCAAGATAAAGAGCCACAAATGGAAACACATGTTCAGGAGCTTCTTTGTCTTTGTTTCTTTTCTTTTTTAAGGCAGGAAGAGGAGATAGGAGGGTTTTTCTCAAATAAAATAGTGTGATGCTTAGTTAAATCTGAGAGGGGGAAAAATGTACCATTAAAGTTTTTTTTCCTCTAAGTAATCCTTTGTAACAGACCCAGTTCCCTCAAAACAAAAATATGGTGTGTATGCATTTTTCTGAAATGTGTATAATATGGCATTTGACTTGCTGACTTAGCAGTTTTAGCTGAGCTGTGGAGCAACTTAGGAATTCCTGGTTTTAGAGTCACTTCAGTTTAAAAAAAATCCTTGAAATGTTCTTAATGGTCATTCCTCAGGGGGGAAACTGCACTTTTTGGTAAATCAGAGATGGCATTCAGAAGTGTACAAAGATGAGTTGTTGGCTTACTATTCTTATTGGCCATGCAAGAAACAAGTGTACTTTAATGAGAAGAATTGCTATAATTTAGAAAAAGTTAGAGCTGTTTTTTTTTTAACTTTTCTCAAGTGAAAAAACTCATCCTTGTTTGCCAGCAAAACTGAATATGACAATACATCTGCTTAATTAGTATAAACGACTTTTGTTCAATAACAAAGTTGTTGATTTTTTACTAAGGGTCCTTTTAGGTTGCCATCAGGGGCTGATGGGAATAACAGTTCACCCACCTCTCCAGCTAGCTTCAGCGGACATACCACACCTTCTCAGCAACCTGAACCAGTGGTACATACTCTTAAGGTAAACAATAGCACACAACCATGCATCTAGAATTTCAGTTGTGTTTGACTTCTTCCCCACAGTGTGATTTCCTCTCACAGTCTTGCTGTATCCATAGATGTTTTTCCCTGAGTTTTTATTTCTTTCTGTTTAAACATTTTAATTTTTGAAGTTATTTTTTCAAAGATGAGTGTTTTTCTGAAGAAGAAATTTCAGCTTTGGAGAGTTAATGTGGAATCTCCATTGCTATATCTCTGTTACAAGTAATGCTATCCATATCTACATGCATCAAAGTCAGTCTGATGTGCATATGCATACATATGTGTAAAATATTGTTTTTAAATGTGCAATGTGTGTAGCATGGATGTCTTCAGATATTAAAGGTTTATTAAAATGTGACAAGACATATTTTCCTTCCCTCATGCTCTTTAATCACTTATTCCCCAATCCTTCCCCATATGACAAATTAAAAAAAAAATCACAACCAAACAGAAGAAGACAAAACAAATGGCCTCTCCAAAGGGGATACCAAATCCATAACTGCTAGTTGAAATGCCATTTATTTGGAAAACCTTAAAACAATAAATTGTATATAACAATATCCAATAAAATTTCATAAATTTGCAGTTACTAAAAATTTGGATGTTAACCTTTGTTTTATCTGGGGTAGGAAAGGGAATGTTGCAACTACTAAGCAAATTAATAGTGTAACTATCACTTTTGATATAATGTTTATAGAAATAAACTGTTTTAAGAGACTGGTAGTATTCAATTTATACTTGCTTTGTGCAAGACTCTACTCCAGGTGCTAGGGATACAGAGACCGAAAATCCCCTGAAAATGGATCCTGCGCCATAGAATATCATCTATTTATGGGACAGTCAATGAAACTGCAGGCTTAGAAAAGGCCAGTAGTGGATGACTGATGTTCTAATATAGCAATTACAGAATCATTCTTATCTGTTAATTGGGAAATGTGTACTAGGCGACACTTTTCTTATTTCTTTTATTATACTTCAGCATTCCAAGAGTCTTGGATTCCTTTGGTAAAGTGCTCTCTCCAGTGATATAGATTGGAACCCTTTTATAACAAAGAGGTTTAGTGGCTCAAAAATGTAGATGCTGGCAGCCATTAAGGTGATGAGCCTCTGTGAATTTAGCTAAGTTTCTTGATCACAGAAACACTTCTTTTCTGGACCCATACTTGAAGGCTTTCAAGCTTGATAAGGCTTTCCAGACCTTACTGTCTACTGGCATAACTCTTAAGAAGCTAGGATTACTTTTATATATATATATATATATATATATATATATATATATATATATATATATATATATAAATCTTTTTAAAGCAATCAGTGTTAAGTAACTTGCTCAAGGTTACACGACTAGTTATTTCTGGGTGTGGTGCTAAGTATCCGAGCCTGGATTTGATCCCCAGGTCATCCTGACACTAGAGCTGGTGCTCTTACTCGCTGAGCCACCTGGCTGCCCCTTAGGATTACTTTTATACTCGAATGAGGCACCAGGGCAGAATTTTATTGGGGGTTCATTGGTGGTATGCACTTGAAAGTAATAAAACATCATTGCAATTATATAATTATGCAAAATTGGTGAAATTATTTTCTTATATGATAGGTATTATACAAAAACCCTTAAGATTTCTTGATACTTTGCTTGGAGTGTTAGCAACCTTAACAGGTACCAATTGAATAGGATTAAATTCTATCCTCCAACTACTTTATGGTTTCTTATTCTGACTTTTCTATTGACTCACAGTGTGGCCTAGAGCAAATCAATCTTTCTTTCTGTTTTACTTTCTTGAGACATGGAAAAGGAAGAATGAGCCTTTCATTTGCTTTAAGGGTTTGGTAAAGAGTAACAGATTTATTATTTTTTGAACAGATGAAGATTTTACTAAAATCTTCCACATCATTGTAAGTTGTTCTCATTGGAATTAAAGTCTATCATAATGGAATAGAGAAACATGACCCATGGCATGGATACTGAAGAGCAGTGAATGATTCTCCCAGAATTTATATTTGGTTTTGGACTACATTGTATAATTTACATTTGGTAAAAATTTGCTTTCTAATTAAGTTTTCCTTGAAATAATGCTAAATTCCTAAAGTGCATACCTGCTAATACCAGAATTATACTGGGTTATATTCAGGGTTTGTTCTTCATATCACAGATAATTCCTAAGATGGATAGAACTACACATGGGTAATTAAGAGGATTCTGACTTTCTTTGAGATGGCTCAAGAGATCTTTCTGAAGGCAGAGATGGAATTATAATGCTGTGGGCAAATAGAGCCTTGGCATCAAGGACACTGTCCTCTGTAGTAAGATTATACATTACAGAGAAGGTTGCTGATCAACCTTTTTAGAGGGACTTTCTACACGTGACTTCTCCCTGATACTAATGAAATCATGGATTCATAATCATTCCTCCCCCACTCACCAACCCCCAGGAAAAATCCACCTATCAATGTGCTTGGTATATATGTGTTCACTGACTGCCTGACAGACATCGATGCTAAGTGCATTACCATTTGGATGCAAATGTGAAGATTGTATTTTGCTAATGGTTCATTAAATAAAATAAAAGCTATTTGAAATACATTTTAGAAATACAATATATACCATAGAGTTTAAATTTTGAAAGGGTGTGTTCACACACCCTTAAAAGAACAATGGTTTTTCCTTCTTCCTTTCAAGGTATTTGAGAATCATTTGAGTCTGTTTTATTTTCAAATGTCCAAGATCACAGTTTTTTTTAAAGGGCAGCATTTTTGGAATTGTAATTTTGTAAGAAGTTTCTTAATTCTTCTGCTATGATTGAAAACTACTAGTGTGTACTAATTTGGGGGTAAGGAAAGAAAAAAAAAGGTTCTCTTTAATTTTTCCTATAATTAATCCATTAATTATCATAGGAAATTTTACTTTGAGAGAGTAATTTAGGGAAACATTTGAGTATGTTAAATAATTATATGTTATAATTAGCTAGAGCACTTGTGTCTAAGTTATTGGTTGATATCTATATTGAACAATGAATTGTTTTTATTGAATAACTGAAGGGTCTTGAATATGGAGTTTATTTTCTTCTTTTGCAAGAAATATGTTGCAAAACAGAAATGTGTGTCAGCATATTCCAAAGAAAATGTATTTAAGTATTTCAATAATTAGGAAAATACCTATATATGGATATATAAATATGAAAAGTGTTGCTGTTTGGCAATTTTTGCTTTCAGAAGCCATCACACTAAAGCTGATCTGTCGAGAAATTTTCTTTTTCCTTCTCAACAAAAATGATTAGAATTAGGAACTAGTTCCTCATCTTCCTCCATATCCCTAAGGAGTTTATTTTTTTCTGATTGACCTCAAAGGGATCTCTATACTTGAATGAGTGAGATGGTGGGGGTGTGGAGCTGAATGAGAAATTAGTCCCCTCATAATGATGCTATAGTCATTTCTTGCTTATTAAATGCATGATAGCTATTAATCAGAGCTTCAATTCATTTAGTAGAAATTAACTGATTTGAAGTACACTTCTCTGGGGTGTATTACAAATCTAATAGGTGGGAAAAGAGTCTCATACCCTGTGCCCTTCAAGCTTCCTATGAATATTCACTGAGCAAAGACAATCATTTTCTATAGAGGTGAAAGGAATATGAACAAGTTTTATCTGATATAAGTATAGGTGTCATATTTTCATTTACTTCTTTTGATTTTTTCTGCATTAAAAAATCAGATACATATAGAGAAAGATTTCTGAATTCCCATGATATAGTACTATAATTGGATTACTCATTATGGGGCTACAGTTATATAAATATAAGTGCAATGTCAAACTTTGCACAAATGAACTTCTTCATGCCTGGTTCATTTATTTCAGTTTTCCTGTTAGTGTGTGTAGACTTGACTCTGGGAATTACTATCAATTTTGGAGACAGCATACCTGAATTCATTGAAAACACTGTTGTTTGGCTTTGAGATCATATTGGATTTTAGGAAAATATTTTTCCCTATATTTCATAAATTCCATAAGGCATGAGTTGATGTTCTAGGAGAAAAACCACATACACTCACACATTAATGGAGGAAACTAACATATATCTCACTAGTATATCTTCCTGGGTTGTGATAATACCTAGGTCCCTAGCGGGAGTAAATTCCCATCCATCCTATTCTTACATTGCCTATGTCCATGAAACAGTTATGGGGTAAGGTTAGTTGTGTTGATCCTTACGACATTGAGACATACAACAGTAGATACTTGCAAATGGTTAATGCTATCAGGTTGTCTTTTTGATCAAGGTAATGATCTGGTTTAGCTATTTTGAACATTAATGGAATAGAGTCTCTATGTGTCATTCAAAAAATTGTGGAGATCAACTTATGAGTAATTGATTTAGAAAATTGTACAGATATATACTCAAAATGTATGGGTTTTGGAGCATTTGATTTAGGCTACTTAACTATGAACACTACTTACATATAGAGGACCCAGAAATTTTACAAGGTGGATTTCCTTAATGTTTTTTACTTATATCTAACAAACTAATTCTTTTTTCAGATGAAATTTATTTTTCTTTCTCAACAAATCCAGGTCTTGGATGTTCAGGAAAATATAGATCGTCAACAGGGTAAAGAGTATGACCATGACCTTAGTGAGACAGAAAAAGCTATAGTCAGAGAAATGTGCAATGTAAGTTTTATGTGCTTAATTCTGTATTCTGTATTGAGGCCTCATCATAACTAAGTTATTGCTCCACGAATACCTATTTAAAAAAATGCTGACAGAATGCCTTTTAAAATTTTATATGAAAATAAAACCAGTTACCCTCTGTTTCATCTGCCATTTGATTCTGGAGCATTTATGAAAATGTTAATCCTATCATAAAACATTTAGGTCAAAAATGATTTACAAGGTGTATGCTTATAGCTATCTATGAAACTTTCTTAGTATCTTTTCAAATGACTATCCAAAATGGTAATATGCCATGAGGTAATAATCACTTTATTTCTCTTGAGCAAAATTTTTAATAGTGTTTCTCTTTGTAATTTTTGGCAGTTCCTTGTTTAGTGATGAACATGATTTTTTTTCAAGCTTGTATTTTTCTGATGCACTCCTGCTTAATATTATACTAGAAAAATGATCATTATCTTTATAAATATTATTTTCTAAGTTCCTCATATAAAAGATACTGTGCTTCTTTTCAAAGTCTTTGTATTTGCTCTACAGGAGTTGACACACTAACTCAGCACTACTATGAATCTATATGTAGATGTAAAGGTAATTAAAATATGTAAGTAATTAAATTAAATTAAAAAAAGGAAAACACAGTAAGGACCTGTGTGTTATTTGCAAGATGAATTTTATTTGTAGTCATTGATGTGGTAGGGATTTTTCTTTTTAATCTCAAGCAACAGCTTAATGCTCAGTCATTTTAGGTGAGAAACACACTATAATTCTTTTTTTGTTTGTTTTTTTAAAGCAATCAGGGTTAAGTAACTTGTTCAAGGTTACACGGCCAGTTATTTCTGGGTGTGGTGCTGAGTATCTGAGCCCAGATTTGATCCCCAGGTCATCCCGACACTGGAGCCAGTGCTCTTACTCACTGAGCCACCTGGCCGCCCCTAAGCAATTGGGGTTTAGTAACTTGCTCAAGGTTACATGGCCAGGTGTTTCTGGGTAGGTGCTAAGTGTCTGAGCCCGGGATTTGATCCCCAGGTTATCCCGACACTGGAGCCGGTGCTCTTACTCGCTGTGCTACCTGGCCGTCCCCACACTATAATTCTAAGCAGGAAGAAGGGGAAAAGGGAATTTATGAAAGTGGTACAGGGATTTGGTGGAGATTATTTGTGTCAGAGAGGAAGACATGGTGTTTTTTTTAACGAAATATTGGTTTAAACTTTCTGGAGAGTTTTTTCCCTTCCATCTTTTCATTCCTTTTGACTTCAAAACTGCTTAGAAGTACAATGCAAACACTAAATTTGTTGTGGTCAGATTTTGCCAGCCTACCTGTAACCCAAGTGTCCTTGGTCCTTGGTATAAAATAAATAAAAAGAATGTGTGACAATTTCATTGAATTTAATGGGAGTTTTATATTTTGGGAGGGAAGAGAATAGGAAATTACCATCTAATTCTCCTGTGATCTGTAGTCTTTGGGTGACTATTGTGTTTGTTCTTTTTCTTTTCCAATGCTTTTCAAGCCATTTGCTTGCATTTCCTATCTTTGTTTTGTTGTTATGTTAAAGAAATATGGTGATATGTTCCCTCCCCTCCCCTCCTCTTCTCTCCCCTTCCTTTTACCCTCCTCTTCCCTTCCCTTCCATTTCCTCTCCTTCCCTTCTCTTCCCTCACCTGACGCTGGATCTCCTTATCTCTCCCATGCTGGAAGTATAGCAGCTGCTCACTGGCGCCCAAATCCCACTACTGATCAGCATAAAAAACTTTGACTTCAATTTCTAACCTGGTCAGGTTTACCTTTCCTTATGCATCCTGATTACCTTTCACTGTTGGGGGCTCATCATATTGGTGCCAGAATTAAAATGGATACCTGGTCAGCTTTAGTCCTACTATGGCTCAGAATTCTTGACCTCAAGCAATCCATTAGTTGCAGCCTCTCGGTAGCAGACATTACAGACATGTAACACCAGTCTTCACCACAATTTTATATTTTTCCTTGAGATTCTACTGTTGCTTTTTCTAAATCTTTTCAAGTGACCCTTCTCTTTTTTCAATTTAACAAGAATTCTTACCTAGTAATGATGATGCTTCACTTTGGTAAACAAATTAATCAGAAATTAATAACAATAATGATAGAATATTAAAGCTGAAAGGGGCTTAAGAATTCTACTCTAGTTTTCTCACTTAATAGGTGAAGAATTTGAGACCCACTGAGGTATAGTGACTTACCTAAGGCCCATGCAAGCTAGTGGCAGAGCCAGGACTGAGACCATGGTCTCCTTCCTAGTACTGTGCTCTCTTCTTCATCCCATTGCAACAAGTCAATTGCAACAAAACCAATTATGGTTTCTCTTCTTAGACAATGCAAAGTAGTATCTTTCACTGAGGGCAATTCTCCACTATAGCTGTTGCTACCATTTCTATCTAGAAAGATGCATTGTGACAAAAAAACTTATTACATTAAATGGAAGGATTTGAGATATTCACCATATTTACTGATAAAGTCAGTTAAATTGGGTTAAAGCAAGCAGTTTATAGTCGTGCTTTGTGATAATTTTTAAATGTTTTAAAACCCAGTTTATTAGTTTTTACCTTAACATGAAAGATACATGCAAAGTGACAATTTCTTCTTCCTGTTTATGATATATTCTTTTCTATACTAATCCTCTCTTGTCACTTATTCCTTTGTATTTTTATGTCCTTATTTTGATGAGGGAGATCCAGAATTTACCCTAACAGCTTTTGAAACTGGATCACATTTATAGGTCAAATTGAAAAAAAGAATTGATTAAAACCAAAGTAAAATAGGCATCATTGGATCTGATTGTATGAATGCTTAGCAAATTTAATGAGGCCCAGGGAATAGACTGAGGACTAATACAGTGACATTATTCTCTGGTTTCATAATGATTTATATTTATTTATATATAATAAAATGTATTTATTCTATAATCAATATTTATTATTAATAATTAAAATTATTAATAAACAAACAATACATAGCGAACAAAATTAATAATTAAAATATTAATACTTTTATTTAATATTATTAATAAAATTAATATATAATAAAATATATAAATATATTTATTCAGATTTATATTTATTTTGTCTAGGTCAGGGGTGGGAAACCTGTGGCCTCAAGGCCACATGTGGCTTTGTAGGTCCTCAAGTGTGGCCTTTTGACTGAGTCCAAGTTTTACTGAACAAATCCTTTTATTAAGGGGATTTGTTCTTTTAAGTTTGGATTCAGTCAAAGGGCCACACTTGAGGGCCTAGAGGGCCATATGTGGCCTTGAGGCTGCAGGTTCCCCACTCTTGGTCTAGACGATAGCATCAGTTTTAGTGGTCCTTCTGTGAGCAAATCACCTAGCCTTTGTACACTCATCCTCCTGTCCGTAAAATTGCAAAAATAATATTCATAACCTTTGTTCATTGACTAGTCACTACATGAAGATATTAAACCTTTCCTGAAGAATACTACATAAATAAAGGTATTACTATTTAAGAAACAGAAAGCCAACTTTTAGTGGTAACCCTAGAGCTTCAGAAACGTGAGATAGGCCTTATTAGGCTGCTTGCTCCATGTCAATAAGATATGTCCAGTGGATAACCTCAGTGACAATCTCAAAGAACTGAATATCCACAATTACATTGTTCTATGAGCCCGAGACCTGTAGACTATTGCCTCTGCTTGTCTTGGAATTCCTCCTTCTTATCATCTTGCCTTATTATTTTTGGGCCCTTGGTTCTAATGTAAAACACATATTCTGCTCAATCCTAGCATTTGAGAGTTGCCTTAAACCACACAATGGTGTCCAAATTAAGGCCATCAATTTGTAACTTTGGAAAAAGTGATATCCCCAGCAAAGGGAGGGAAGACCTTAGGGATGGCCATTTACTTTAGATTGTAAGGCCTCATATAACTACTCCTCATGATGCTCAGCAGGATCACATAGGATCTATTCTGAAAGAGGAGAATCTTTTCTTTGATTAACAGTCTAGAGAAAGAGACTATGGCCTCATGGAGTCATTGTTACGGTGACTCTCTGTCTTTGTTTTCAAATCAGGTATCAGGGAGAATATCTAACCCACTGAGGTAGCAGATGAAATTTATCACTCCTCTGTATAATTTATCTTTAAATATTTGAAAAAATTATAATATTCTTCTACCAAAGGCTTTAATATGTCTAAAGAACCATCACGTCTGCTGAAAAAGAGAAGTAAATATTTGCCTTGGCTTTGTCAGCATTATCAAAGTCCTTAGACCTATCTGAAAAAAAATAAATTAATTAATCAATAACTTGTTTTCTGCTTCTTTCTAGAATAACTTTTGTTTTAATTGAATTAAACCATTAGAATATTATCCTTATACTGAAACTCTCTTGGAGACAAAAAGGGTTCTTGATGTTACCATACATACACATACACACATGCACACACACACACTCTTACACACTCACACATATACTCTCAGTGATAGTAAATTATTAATATTGAGGTCTGAATTTAGTAGTATTACCAGTCTGTCTTTCTGCTTTTCAAAATCCCAGCTTTTGCAGTTGTCTCATTTTCTCATTAAAAGCCCTCTCTCTCTCTCTCTCTCTCTCCCTAGCATTGTATTTTATTTTCAAGGCTATCATGAGTTTACTCTTACCTTTGCCTTTTGGGTTCTTTTTATTTTGGGCAATTTGAGTGACCTTTGTGTTTAACTATTAAGATTTACAAAAACAGGAGACATTAATTCTCGGTTGAAGTGGGGGACAGGCAGAGTGAAGGAAGGAGGGAGTAAAACTAGTCTTATTAACAAAATATTCAAACCAACATAATGTCATGAAGTGAGGATTTAGCTGAATCTTGAACCAAAACATTCATTACTTTTTTTTAAACAAATTGCTTTGATTTCCTTTATTAAAGATAACATTTCATTGATACAGTAATATTATGGTAGTTTTGAAAGAAGTTGTCACATCAACCCTTAATTTTTGACTCATTTGTTATCAAAGCATATGGTCTCATCTGCAAAAGAATCTTGGTTTGGTTATTTAAATGCTTCTCAGAACATTTCACTTTGTATTCATTCAAAAGCATTATTTTTTTTAAAGCACATTTTATTCTCAGTCCTTCAACATGAATGTCTAGCATTTACCTTGAATCATTATAACAGGGTAGTGGACTCTTGTGAATGATTTACCACTAACATCTTTGTTTTTTTACTTCTTTTAGGTTGTGTGGCGGAAACTTGGAGATGCTGCAGGTTCTTGTCCTGGAATTAGGCAACATCTGTCCGGGAACCAGTATAAAGGACCAATGTGAGAATCACTCCTGAATACAAGATTGCACTGGTGGTGGGAAAGAAAAGAAGGCGTGATTTCCCTGGACTCATGGGGGTTAATGATAGGGTGGTTGTATACCACATCTATCTATGTCTTCTTTGCAAACTTCAATACAGGTCTCCTATGCTACTGGCAATTTTGTGTTTCTTGCTTCACTATATTCAAGTGCAGTTTCTGGATCATCACTTCACTAATTTGTCACCCTACACATTCTTCAAGCTCTTAGGACAATTGGAGTTTTTCATGAATTGAAGATGTTCTGGTAGAGCTCTAGTGATTTTGACTGATGTAACATAGTAGTTACTTCCTACCCTGTTATGTAGACACGAAGAAATGGTGCCTTCCAGCTTCCAAAGTTTGGGAACCAGGCCCCATGTCACTTGTACTTCAGTGTGTAAAATGCTAGTTGCTGGTGCTCAGTTTGAAAGAAGTGTCTGGATTTTTCCCCCTGAGACATTCAATATTTGTATTGAGGTGCTAAAATTATCTCACAAATTCACTTTCCCAACTAGTAGTATAGCAAAATCCCTGACAGAACTTGTCTGAAAGCACAGTTTCTGGCCAACTGGCCTCCATTTTGATAACACAACTTAGAGGTGACCATTCTACTGACAATTTGCCACTTCAACAATCATGAGCTTACTTTAAGGGTTTCCAGCTGTGAGAAAATGTTACTTTTGACAATTTTGTTTCTAGACAAGCAGTTATACTTAACAAACTCTAAGTAGACTTTAAAAGATTGCACTGCATTTTTGAAAAAAGAAAAGCTTTCCTTGCCTACTGCAGCTTTCTTTAAAAGAATTGTTTGATGATACTCAACGCATGTCTTTGATTATTTTGAAGCTAAAACTCTTGTTCAGAATGCTTGAAGGTTGACCAAGAGACATGCTAGCTATGCTTAGTTTATTTCATTTATTATTTGGGGGGGAGGGGGGAAATATGTATAGCATTAGACTGTGTGTAATGGAAATGCTATGATAGGTATTTTGTGTTTATCCAAATGCAATGAGTTTCTTGTATGAATATGCAAGAGGCCTGTGACAGAATGCTATTGCTTAAGTTTTTACTGTAGCTTAGGTTAAAAAAGATAGGAATGCAACAATCGCCAGTTTTCCAGTTTGTTCTCAATTACTAAGGGTTTGCTTCACAGCAAATATTTTCTCTTTTTTGTGGGCTTGTTACATGTTGTATTAATTGACCATTTGGTAGTAGAATGTAAGAAATTGCTGTACACTAAAAAAAAATTATGGTACTGTGATGTAGAACCAGCCTACTGTTGTCTGAAAATCTTTGTGAATTAATCTACCACAGACTTCTCTCTCTAATTATCTTTATTTAGCTAGATTTCAAAATAATCTTCCTTTTGAGATGTTATATTTTAAAATTGTTATTCTCTGTTAAAAAAAAACCTGCTTGCTATATTTACATTTTCACAAAGTTTTCATCTATAAATTTAAATTGTTGTATTCCTATACAATAGAGAACATTTAAAGCAAGTTTTTGTGCCTGCAGTAGACCCTGCAGTAGCTATTCAAGGGACACTAGTCTTTTGACAAACACTTGTGTAAATTTTATACTGTATTAAAACTATTTTTTTAAAGTTCTGCATAAAATTGAGTATCAAGTATATGTATTCATCTTAGCAATGGTAATAAATTATTTAATCTCATTGTGTTCTTTCTTTTTAAAATATATTTTCCCATAACTGTACATATCTATTAAAGCTATTAAAAATTATGTGTCTTTCCATGCCATATAGATGAATGCTCCATAAATATTTGATGATGAAGGCAGCTATGATACTTCATAAGAATAGTAACTTTTATCCCTTAAGGACTTTACTATTTGTTTGCTCCTGAATTCACAGAATTACTCACTGTAATATTGGATATTCAATTTATTTCACTAAACACTTATTTTCTACTATGGGCAAGACTCTGTGCTAGGCACTAGAGATAAAAAAGATGAAGCCAAAATGGTCCCTACTCTCAAGGAGCATAAGTTAGATGTTCAAAAACTGTTTTTGAAACAATCTATTTCTTAGAATTTGCACTCATCTTTGGAGCCTTCTAATAGCAAAAGCAATAATAATAACACCCATTTATATAGTGATACTTTGCAAATCACTTTAAAAAATGTGTTATTTCATTTGATCTGACCTCTATAGTTCATTCTTCTGTCAAACTACTATGGTGGCTGTTCAATAGTGTATCTATAGATATAGATAAATCCACACTCATGTTGATAAAGAAATATGAAAGAAATTGAAAACTTGATCCTCCTTCAAGATTACAAATTAGTGAAAAATATAGGACATATGGATCCAACAAATCATAAAAATGAGTAGAATATTTAGAATTATCTGTGGTTTCCTCAATGTGGGTATTCCTATGAAGATAATTAACATACATGCACAATTTTATGCTGCCATGTTCCATCTAACTGTTATATAAGCTTTGCTCCACAGATTTATTCAATCTGCTATATATCTTCATATTTTTTCATTAACACATCAAGATATGATTCAGTTGTCCATCCATTAACCCACATTTTTACATAAAGATGGCTTACCTTACATTCTCCAGTTCTGAATGACCAAGTTCTATTTCAACAGTAATGGTGGTGAAATGTCAGAAAAGGGAGCCACAGGGGACAAGCATCATACAATTTTTAGACTATCATTTTAATTTAACTCTCAGTACTATCAATGTACTAGCATCTCTTTGTAGTAACTAATAAACCAATATATTGCCAGAGGAAATAAACACTAGCCATATTGACATACTTAATATAGGAGAAACCACTAAACTTATAGAAGGCATGGCCAAAAGGATAATTTGAAGACTTTCCTTAGAAAAGCAAGTGGAGAAGTGGACGTATTTGTTTCTTATTAATTCTGGCTAAATAATTGAACTATGATTTCACAGGGGCACTTGGTCATCTTATCCCTCAGTGCTGGCATCTTAGGCAAAGACTGAAGATAATTTTGTTTCACCTGCCAAAATCTGTTGTGATACAAAAAGTAAAAAAAAGTTATGAAGAATCCTACATAAAAATAGAAAACATTTACATAAGTACACAATTGTATAATATTGGATAGTTATGTGACCCTCTCTATTTGCCCTGAAAAAGAACTTCATCTCTCCCCTGGTACAATAACCTTCTACTTGGGGTTCCTTTCTTAAATCACTCCCTTTTCCAGTCTATGCTATATATAGTCACCTGTCCTGAAGCACAGATCTAAGCACAGTACTCCCCTGTTCAATACATGACTCCCTGTTGTTTCTAGTATCAAGTACAAACTGTTTGATGTACAAATCCTTTTCCAATCTGGCTCCATTTTATCTTTCCGTTCTTATTACACACTGTTCCCCTTGATACATAGTTTGGTACAGTCAAACTGGCCTTCAAATTAAGTCAGTAAGCGTTCATTAAGCACTTAATATATGCCATGAACTGTGCCAAATGCTGAGAATACAAATATAAGCAGAGAAGAAGTCCCTGCCCTCAAGGAACTTAGATCCTAAAGAGGGGAAGAGGAATAAAACAAAAAAAGAAGCTGTGATGGGGGAAGATACAAGGGCTCCTTGCTGTTACTAATGAAATACTCTTTTACCTGTTTCCATCCTTTTTACTTCTCCTCACCTCTACATTTTACAACCTCTGGTTTCCTTTAGTACTATATTTGAGGACTATCTTCTTCAAGAAGCTTTTACTGATCTTTCCAGCTGTTAGTGCCTTTTCTTATCCACCAAATTATCTTGTATTTATATGTGCAATATGTACATGGTGCCTCTCCTGATGAAATGAAATTTCCATGAGGGCAGGGGCTGTTTCATTTTAGTCTTTATATAGCAGAGTGCCTGTCACATAGAAGAAAACTTAATAAATGCTTGTTGATTAATTGATTGGTTATCCAATCTCTATGTAAAGACCTTCACTGCTTGAAGTAGCTCATTCCATTTTTCACATAGCTTTTATCAGGAAGTTTAAAAAAAATTTTTAGGGGCGGCCAGGTAGCACAGCGAGTAAGAGCACTGGCTCCAGTGTTGAGAAGACCTGGAGATCGAATCCCAGGCTCAGACACTTAGCACCCACCCAGAAACACCTGGCCATGTAACCTTGAGCAAGTTACTTAACACCAATTGCTTAGGGGTGGCCAGGTGGCTCAGCGAGTAAGAGCACCAGCTCCAGTGTCGGGATGACCTGGATCAAATCCAGGCTCAGATACTCAGCACCACACTCAGAAATAACTGGCCATGTAACCTTGAGCAAGTTACTTAACCCCGATTGCTTAAAAAAATTTTTTTTAAATAAAATTGAAGTCAGCTTCTCTGCAACTTCTACCAATTACTCCTTCTACAATTTCTCCCAGTACCCCTTGTGAATGCCAGTCTTTCATGCATTTGGAGATAGCTGTCATGCCACTTGTAAGCCTTATCTTTTCCAAGCTCTGAAATGCACAAATATTTCAATAGAGCATCATATGGCAATCCCCAGTACTGTCACCATCCTGGTATTTGTGTCCTTCCTAGAAAATAGTATCTAGTGCTATACATGATGAAGCAGATATGCACTGATCAGGGCAGAATGCAGGAATGTTCTTAGCTCCTTCCTTCTGGATATTTCACTATTTCCAGAAGCTATGATTTCATGGATTTAAATATGTTCTCAATCAAAACAGGTTGAAAATATTCTAAGATTTTGTAGCTAGTCTTTGAGGAAAGAGATGCCTGAAAAATATTCATCAATCTGTAGGAATCAGGTGACTTGTACTTCAACTGTAGTCATTCAATCAACCAATCAATAAATGTTTATGAAGTGCCTACTATATACTCCAGGTTGTTTAATGGATAGAGCACCAGGCCTGGAGTCAGGAAGATCTAAGTTCAAATCTGGCCTCAGATACTAATTAGTTGTTTGACCTACACAAGTCACTCAACTCCTATTTGCCTCAATTTCTCATCTGTAAAATGAGGACACACTGGAGAAGGAAATGGAAAATTACTCCAGTATCACTGCCAAGGAAATCCCATGGACAATTCCATGGGGTAGGTCATGAAGAGTCCAAACTGACAGAACCACCACAACAGCATATACTTTGCACTATGTTAAGTGCTGTGCACAGCCTTCAAACCCCAGGGAACCTTAGCCCCACACTGAGGCATTAGATTAGGGCTTCGGTGAAAGATGTAATTTTTCAATTAATGCAAGTTAAGACGGTGTTCCATGATTCAGAAAGCATGGTGTTCTATGATTTGCAGCTGTATAAAGTCATTAAAGGAATGTAGAAGTTTAAGATAATAAAGGAGCAGTTTAGGATTATTGAAAGCACTAAAGAATTTCCAAAATGTAATTCAGACTATTCTCTTCCTTGCATTCAATTCTGTGTCAAGCAGTTTTCACATCAACCATTTGCCAGTCACCAATCCTCCATTCTTTAATTGTGCATGGGCCAACCTTGACACAATGTCACACTGGTCTCCTGATCCAATCCAATCTAACAAGCATTTGTTAAGTATCATATGAGACACTGGGGATAAAGCAAAAATAAATAAATGAATGAATGAATGAATAGATAGATAAATAAATAGATAGATAGATAAATGAATGAATGAATAAATAAATAAATAAAAATCAGCCCCTGCCTTTTTTTTAACATTAGGTTTTATATTCCATTGGAAAGGTAAGGTGAGTTCACCATGCAAACTAATAATTATATTTCATGCCCATTTTAAGAGGTGAGAAAGAGTATTACCAATGGAATGGATGCACTATTGTACCCTTGATGGGACTGTGAATTGCTCCAGCTATTCTGGAAAATAATTTGGAACTGTGCTTTCAAAGTCACTTAACTGTGTATCTCCTTTTGACCCAGAAAAAACACTACTAGGTATATACCCCAAAAGATAAAGAGAAAAAGGAACCATGTCTACAAAAATATTGACAGTCTCACTATGGGCTAAAACATGTGGATAGAGAAGTTAGTGATACAAGATAATTTGAGGACAGTGGATACAGCATCAGACCTAGTGTTAGGAAAACCTGAGTTCAAATGCAGCCTCAGAAACTTAATAGCTGTGGCAAATCACTTAACCTTTTTTTACCTCAGTTTCCTAATCTGTAAATATGAGCTGGAGAAAAAAAAAGGCAAACCACTCAAATATCTTTGCCAAGAAAATCCCAAATGGGGTCATGGAGAATTGGACATGACTGAAAAATGAGTGAAGAAGAACAATGAGCATTATGGGCTTAAAATGTCTTGTTTTTGACACCATTCTACCAGTTCCCTGGTTGTAAACTCAAAGTTATCCTTACCTCCTATCTCCTTCATTTCCATATCCAAATAGTTCATAGATCTTGTCAATTCTCCTTCCAAAATGTCTGTGGTATCTGTCCCCCATTCACTTAATTATTATCTTAATTAAGGACATTTCACTTCTCACCTGGACTATTAAAATAGCATTCTACTGGCCTTCCTGCTTTCATCCTCTCCTATCTTTAGCTTATCTTTGACCCAGCTTTTTTTGTTGTAGCAAAGAACTGAAAGGGGACCACCCAACAGTTGAGGACTGGTTGAAAGAAGGAGGATATATGAATATGATGGAATGTTTGCACCTTAAGAAATGATGACAGGGACCATTTCAGAGAAACCTAGAATAAGACTCCATCTTATCTCCCTGTATGTGACAGTGCCATAGAATAGTGAGAGTGCCATAGGATGACCTAGCACAGACTTACTCTGTGTCTAATGCAATGAACTTTCAATAAACTTTACTTTTGTATAGTTGAGAGAAGACTTGAGTAGAATTCATTCCACAGGACCTGGTGTGTTAGTATTTTGGGGTCTCCAGAGCAACCCTAAACCTCTTTATGGGTAACCTTTTCAATTCCAGAAGACCAATTCTAACCACTTCTTGGTAAAGAGGTGATGGACTCAACATGCAAAATAAAACCTATTATTTTCAGACAGCACCAATGCTACAATTCATTTTTTATTGACTTCATATTTATTAAAAGTTTGGTTTTTCCTTTCTTTTTTAAAAGGGGGGTTAGAGGGAAAGAAAGCGAAAATTGCTAATTGAGAAATTAAAATTAAAATTAAAAAAACCTCAGAGGATGAAGAAGGATATAAGAGGTTTCATGTAAGCTAAATTTTGAAGGAGCTAAGCAGGAGAGAAACCCAATCTAGGCTCATATGAGGCAGAGTTAAAGAGCTAAAGATAACCTGGAAAGGAAGGGGTATCTAAGAGGAAGCCAATAACTTGCCTTGATTCATTCACTTATCCATTCATCATACCTTGTTCATCATGCACTTATAAAAGGGTCCTGATATCCCATGATAATAATAATATTAACTCACTTCTTCTCTTTTAATGAAATTCACAAATTTCCCTTGTACTCACATTTCCTAGAATTTTGGAGCCTTAGGTGCAATTGTACCTGTACCTAAACTTTGAAACAGCCATGTCTTTCTCAGTCCAATCTTTTTTGCTTCCTTGATCCAGTAGTGAAGGCTGAATATGACATCATATTAATTGCTATGAAAATAAATTCATATTCCAAGCAGAAAAATGGTTTTCTAGCTGTAGAACGAAGGTGATGAAGAAGCTGACCTTTCCAGCAAAGTGACTGGCCTTGTCTAAGAACAAGCCACATTTCAGAGATACTGAGGGGGTGAGATGAGGGAAGAACACAACACCCAAATCATTAACCATGTCAAATGTCCAAGAGTTTTGATTTCTCACCTTTTACATTTGTGCTTATGAATAAATGCCCCATTTAAGGAATGGAATGAATGGAACAAAATTTAGTTCATTTATTAAGACTTAGCTCACTTATATTCAGAATTACCCTGAGTCTATGGATGGGAAATGTATTAATGTATGAAATACATTATACAAATGCAAGGGAAGGGTTGGAACCTAGGTTTTCTTAAGTGCACTATTCTATTATATATAGATGAGGAAACTGTGAGAGGTGGGCTTGATAGGCTTATTCCCTGCCATCTTCCCTACTCCCATAGTATTCTATTTCAATATACAGGAGAAGCCTAATTTCTTTTATCTCAAGCAATGTTCTTTTAACTCAAGGGAGAAAATGGTGCAAGTTAGAACCATGCCTTTCTCATGACTGATGGAGTTTTTCCCCCTCCAAACTACAACTCCAAATTGGCATATAAATCGAGGAGCATGTATTCAGATCACAGAAAAAAATGAAAGTGATTTTTTAAAAGAAGGAATACAGTAAAGATGGGTTAAATTTGGCAGTTGAAATTCTAAGCAGGCTAATCACAGAGAACTAGACTGCACTCATTTCTATTTTTCTATATTTCTATCTATCTACCTATCTCAATACATATATACACATATATGTCCCACATTTATGATGTATACATGCATATAAATATAGTCAATATATTTTTCTATATATACAGGACATGCATGTATACTATATGTAATATAGTTAATGTAGGAAGTAATATAGGAAACTTGCCAGAACAAATGAACAATAAACGAGTCAATTTCATGACCGATTTCCATCATTCCTGTAAACTGTTTTACTGAAAAATCTCTTACCCCCTGCAATGGCACGCAAAGTTAATGACTTCATATAATCAATCCCCTTAGATCTATATGACTAGAGCAAAGTGAGTGTGGAACCATACCCTTGTTTGTATAGTTTTCTGAGGGCTGCCCTAACACTACATAAAGAGAACTAGTATTTTCAGATTCTCAATGTAGCGTAGCTTTGTTTTTTGTTTGTTTGTGATTTCAAGAGTATAGAGAATTCCAACTATGGAAAATTCTGAAGGACATAAATTCTGGTGGACAAATTTACAAGTATAGGGGGAAAATCATTGGATTTTTTGTCAGAAGACCTGTTACCTTGGACAAATCACTTAATTTCTTTGGGGTTCAGGTTTTTTTTATCTATAAAATTAGAGGATTAGATTGGATGAGCTTTTATGCCACTTCCACCTCTAAATTCACGTGACTGCAATTTATAGTCTTAAAGAATTGCCTGGTAACAACACTCAGAGTCACTTGCCCATGGTCACACAGATGGTATATATCAGAGGCAGAACATGAAACTAGTCCTTCTGACTCTAAGGCTGGCCTTTTGCCCATTATTGGACACTCCTTTTCAAGCCTTGTAGATTACTCTTAAGAGTAATCTGTAGATACTCTTAAGAGTTGGAAAGTTCCTTTTAGGTCATTAATCCAATCCTTACTGAGGTCATGAAGCCTATTTTAAACATCTATGGCAAGTGATCATCATCATCCACGTGAAGAAGGGAAAGGCATTCACTACCTTCTCAGTTAGCCCATACCACTTTCAAATAGCTTGAACCAAAAGTTTGGATTCAGTCAAAGGGGCACATGAGGACCTAGAGGGCCACATGTGATCTTGAGGCTGCAGGTTCCCTACCCTAAAATTTAGAACCATTAGAAAGTATTTTTCCTATATTTTGAACTTCCTTCCTTCCTTCCTTCCTTCCTTCCTTCCTTCCTTCCTTCCTTCCT
>NW_027187358.1:22568739-22648801 GCF_028583685.1 Petaurus breviceps papuanus
AGAGAGAGACAGAGAGAGAGACAGAGAGAGACAGAGAGACAGAGAGAAAGAATCAGACACAGAGACAGAGAGACAGAGGGAGAGAGAGAGAGAGAGGATAAATACATACTATATATAATATATGTAAAGAAGGAATTCAATAATAATTGCTAATAATAGAATATTAGTATAGTGCTTTAAGGCTTGTGAAGCGCTTTTCACATTTGATCCTTACAAAAAACCCTGTAAACTAGGTGCTATTATCTCTCCATTTTACAGAAGAGGAATTGGGCTGAAAAAGGTAAGTTTTGGATTCAGGTCTTCCTAATTTAAAGTTGACCGGGGTTCTGTCTCCTTACAGGGGTGGGGCTGCAGGCTCTCCACCCCTGATTATTCTAGTATATAAAACTGTCTCATGGCAGCCAAAATGAAATTATAACTATTCCTCTTCTTAAAATTGGGTCAATTAATAAAAGAATTGTTCTTCCTTAATGCTCTTCTTCAGTGTCTCATTGTGGTATGGAGGTGACCTTGACTTCCCAAAGGCTATGCAGGCAAAATACAAGCCCTACGATACCGAACACCTTCTAGTATGGCCCCAGAAATGATGTGAATGAATGCCTTTTATCTGAGGAAGCGCCTTACTAAGTTGAGAGGCGCTCACCGCCAAGTTGGCATAGAATCATAAATGTTTTTGGCCATAGTAATTTCCAAAGAGAGCCAATATGGCACAGTAGATACTGGTCCAGAAGGCCAAGCCCTGCCTCTGTCACATTTTGTTCTATGTCTCAGAACAATTCTTTTAACCTCTTAGTGCTATAGGACACTAAGTTTTGGAGAAGGTGCTGACTTGCATGGGTAGAGGGAGTTTTCTCATCCAATGAAATCACAGGTCCTGTCCCTTACCCTATCCAAATCTCATTTGTAGGCATGCTAAAACCAAGACCAAAGGATCTCAGGGGAGCTGGTATCTCAACATATTTGGTCATGCAGAAGCTTCAACATCAGGTAAAAGATCAATGGTTCTCCCAAATCCCCCTGTTTTACCTACCAATTTGGATGCCCCATATTGATGAAATCACATATACTTGAAATATGGAAATGTAGTCATCTACTCCTGCCTCCATAAACACCAATGGAAATTAAGTAGAGCCTGCAAACATTTTTCTTATATGCAGGTGGTAACACATGTCTACTTCGATTTCTTCCAGAAAGACTGCAATCCAGAGTGAAAGATCAATGGCCATCTGCTGGGATTCTTGTTAATTAGCTCTCCTTATAGAGTCTCAAGGGACTGTTCAGGCTGAAGGAACAATTAACAGTTTATTCTGGCAGTTATTTGAGACAAATAGTAGTTGGCCTTCCAACTACCCCACAGTGCCTTTTATGAAATGGGCTTGTGAGGTAGATTTCATAGAATAGCTGTAGTAATGTGTGGTATATTCTTTGAAGAAAGGAAATGAAAATTAATAGAAGATATATATTTCTTAAGAAATTTTTAAAAAATTTCATAGAATGATATCCTTTAGATCAGAGAGAGGATGCTATATCTTTTCAAATGTCAGTCCTCCTACCCATACTGTACTCCCTCTTACACCTACCTATTTATGTCCCTCACCTTCTTCAAAACCTGTAGTAAAACTCATCTCATTCGGTATGGTTCCTTTGATTATTCCTTACTGAGTGATCATTCAATTACCCTAGGACCCTTTAGTACTTAATGTACAAAGTCTTCATAAAATTTGTATGAGCAATAACAGCTAACATTTATATAGCATTTTAAGGTTTGCAAAGTATATTACATGTTATCTTATTTGATTCTCATGATAACCCTGGGAGGGACATGTTATTATTATCATCCTTATCTGATGGGATGAGAAGACTGAGGCTGAAAGAAATTAAATGACTTGCCCAGAGGTTGTGACTTATCACTGCTAATGAGAGAAATGCAAAATAAATCCATTCTGAGATTCCCATACCCACCAGATTGGCAAAGGTGACAATAAAGGAAAATGATAAATATTTGAGAGGTGGGGCAAAGCAGGAACACCGATCAACTGTTGGTGGACTGGTGAGTGAGTACAATCACTCTGGAAAGCAAACTGGTATTATGCACAAAAAAGTTACTAATTAATGTATGTCCAGCTCTACCATTGCTAGGTTTAAACCCAAAAGAGATCAAAGAAAGAGGAAAAGGTCCTTCATATGGGAAAAATATTTATAACAGCTCTTTTTGTGGTAGAAAAAAAAACTAGAATCTAAAGGGATGTCATTTGAGGCACAGCTGAACAAATTGTGTATATGGATGTGATAGAATACCATTGTGGTGTAAGAAATGAGGAAGTAGATGATTTCAAAGAGACATGGAAAAACTTATATGAACTGATGCAGAGTGAATAAGCAGAAGAAGAAGCAGCACAATTTATATTACATCAATAGTATGAAAATGCTACAATCTAGGACTTTTATAATTTGATGAAGAATAAACTAAAGACTAGAACAATTGATATAATAATAATATTCTGAAAGTAAAATTTGAAAGCCATAGGAACTATGATCTATACAATGTTATTGTTTAGCTATTTCAGTTGTGCCTGACTCTTGTGACCCCATCTGAGATTTTCTTGGCAAAGATACTGGAGTGGTTTGCCATTTCCTTCTCCATTTCATTTTACAGATGAGAAACTGAGGCAAAGTGCTAAGTGACTTGCCCAGGGTCACATAGCTTTTAAGTGTCTAAAGCCACATTTGAACTCAGGAAGATGAGTTTTCCTGACTCTAGACCCAGTATGCTATCCACTGTACCATCTAGCTGCCAGATCAATACAATAACCATTCATTATTCTAGACTCTAGAATAATTTAGAACAGAGGTATCAAAATCAAATAGAAATAGGGACCACTAAATTGTACATAAAGATCCTTGTAGATTGCATATTGGCAGTATTAAAAGTATAATATCTATGTTTTATTATATTTCTATTTATTTTGTAAAATATTTCCCAATTACACTCTAATGTGGTTCAGGTTGCACTCTGGAGGGTTGTGAGCTTCATTCAGCCTGAGAGCAGTATTTGACATCTCTGATCCAGAGGATCAATGATGAAATATGCTATCCATTAGAGACAAGTCATGGATTTAGGGTGTGGAATGAGACAAATAGTTGGAGTATTTTATAAAAATTTGTACTATAAAAATGAGACATAACAATAAAATTTTACACCCCTCCCCCCTCCCAAACACACACTTTCTAGTTGGTCTCTCCCTTCCTCAGGTCTGTTCCCACTCCAGGCCATTTTCCACTTAGCTGCCAAAATCATCTTCCTAAAGTACAAGTGAGTTATTCCACTATTCAACAAACTCCAGTGGTTCCTTATTACCTCAAGGATCAGACATAAATTGTTTTGGCATTTAAAACCTTTTATAGCCTGGATCCTTCCTGCCTTTCCAGGCTTCTTATACTGAGCTCCCCTTACTCTACCATCCAGTAACACCGAACCTCTTGTGGTTTCTTGAATGTGATGTTCTGTCTCTCAAACTCCATTACTTTTCTTTTTTTCTCCTTTTTATTTTTCAGTTTACATCATTTATTTCCACAAGATTTTGAGTTATAAAATTTCTCCCCAATTTTCCCTACCCACCACCCCAAAACAGCATTCCCACTGAATATCCCTTCCCCCAATCTTCTCTTTCCCATATCTTCCCCCATCCCCCCTTTGACTTTCCAGTAGGGCACAGTGGATCTCTATGCCCCAGTGACTGTATATCTCATTTCCCAGTTACATGTAAAATATTAACAATAATATGTATTTTTTTAAACATTTAATTTTAAAACTTTGCATTCCAGATTCTTTTCCTTCCTCCCTTGTCACCCACCTTCACTGGGAAGATAAGCAATTCAATATAGGTTGTACATGAATGAGTAGCTATGCAAAACATTTTCATAGTGAATATATTGTGCAAGACTGACTATATTTCCCTCTATCCTATCACATGCTCCCCCCCCCACTTGTTCTATTCTCTATTTTGACTCTTTCCCTTTTCAAAAGTGGGTGCTTCCAACTTCCCTCCCACAGCCTTCCCTCCCTTCCATTATCCCCCCTGTCTTCCCCTTCCCCTCTACTCTGCTGTAGGGTGAGATACCCTATTTAGTGTGTATCATTCCCTTCCAAAGCCAAATTCAATGTGAATAAGGTTGACCTATTCCCTTTTGCCTTCCTGTTCTTCCCCTCTATTGTAACAATTTTCCCTTGCCTCTTCTATATGAGATAATTTACCCCATTCTGTCTTTCCCCATCTCCTCTCATTATATTCCTCTCTCACCTCTTAATTTCATCTTTTAAGTATCATCCATTCCTATTCAATTGGTCCTGTGCCCTCTGTCTATGTATACCTGTTGACATATATACATGCACTCCCATATGTATTCATATGCCCATATACCCTCCTATATAGACATATATATGTATACATATACACACATATACATATATATGTACATTTATATTCCCTTCAACTATTCTTATACTGAGAAAGGTTTAATAAATTACAATTATTTTTTTCCATGTAGGAATATAAGTAGTTCAAATTTGATAAGTTCCTTATGATTTCTTTTCCCTGTTTACCTTTTCATGCTCCTCTTGCTTCTTGTATCTGAATGTCAAATTTTCTACTCAACTGTTTTTTTTCATCAAGAATGCTTGAAAGTCCTCTATTCCACTGAATGACCATATTTTCCCCTGGAACATGATACTAAGTTTTTCTGGGTAGGTGATTCTTGGTTTTAATCCCAGCTCCTTTGCCTTTCCAAATACTATATTCCAAGCCCTTTGATCCTTAAATGTAGAAGCTTCCAGGTCCTGAGCTATCCTGATTGTGTTTCCACAATATTGAAATTGTTTCTTCCTGGCTGCTTGTAATATTTTCTCCTTGATCTGGGAACTCCAGAACCTGGCTATAATATTCCTAGGAGTTTTCTTTTTGGGATCTTTTTCAGGAGGTGATCAGTGGACTCTTTCAACCTCTATTTTGCCCTCTGTTTCTAAAACATCAGGGCAATTTTCCTTGAGAATTTCTTGAAGGATGATTTCTAGGTTCTTTTTTTTATTGTGGCTTTCAGGTAGTACAATAATTTTTAAATTATCTTTCCTAGATCTATTTTCCAGGTCATTGGTTTTTCCAATGAGATATTTCACATTGCCTTCTATTTTTTCAGATCTGTTTAATAGTATCTTGATTTCTCATAAAGTCACTAGCTTCCATTTGCTTCAATCTAATTCCGAAGGAATGATTCTCTTCAGTGAGCTTTTGAGATCCTTTTTTCATCTGGCAAATTTGACTTTTTAAGTCATTCTTCTCCTCATTGCCTGTTTGAGCCTCTTTTGCCATCTGAGTTAGTCTATTTTTAAGGTGTTATTTTCTTCAATCAGGTTGTTGACTCTCATTTCATAATTTTCTTGCATTGTTCTCATTTCTCTTCCCAATTTTTCCTCCACTTCTCTTATTTGATTTTCACAATCCTTTTTAAGCTCCTCTATGGCCTGTAACCAGCTCATATTTTTCTTGGAAGCTTTTGGTTCAAGAGTTCTGACTTCACTGTCTTCCTCCTGTTCCATGCTTTGATCCTTTTTGTCCCCAAAATATGAGTGTAAAGTTGGGTTGCTCTGTTTGCTTTGTTTCCTTTGCCTGCTCATGTTGCCACTCAATTACTTGACTTTTGGGCTTTTTGCCACAGTAGTACTCTGCTACTTGACAGGGGAGCATTATCCCAAACACTGGGGTTTTCTCAGCTGCCAAAGGTATTAGTTGGGTGCCCTTTCTGAGGCCTCCATACTCTCTGGCAAGCTGGTCACACACCCCAGGACCTTTACCCTAGACTGCAATCCAGATCCAAGCAGGTTAAAGCAAGGTGTGATTTCCCCTCAGACTTGTTGCTTGGTCCCCCTACAATCTGCAGACCAGGAGCTGAAGCTTCCATGTGGTAGTGTCTGCACAGCTAAGGTGCCTCAGTTGCTTCTCGCCCCAGGGACAAAGGCTGGATTGCACTCCGAATTCCCAGGTCCCAAAGTCCACACTGCACTGACCTCGCACTTGGTCCTTGACATCTGTGGGTTGATAATTCTGGAAACTGCCACAGCTGCTGGTGATCTGAAGTCCCTCTGGCCTGTGGCTGGTCAGGCCACCCTGGGGCTAAGACTTTTGGCTCAAGCAGGGCTGGGCTCTGCTCCCAGAGTGCTGTGCTGGCTGCTTACTGCCAGCCCGCCGGGTTGTCCTCAGTGGGAAGTTAGTTTCTCTGTGTCATTTTTTGGGTTTTGTAGCCCCAAAGTTTTTTAGAGTAATTTTTCACATGAACTGGGGGAGGTGGGAGCTGAAGTTGCAAGGATGTCCTGTTTCTACTCTGCCATCTTGACTCTGCCCCCTCAACTCCATTACTTTTCACTGGCTGCTCCCCATGCCTGGAATGTACTTGCTCTTTCTGGCTTCTTTTAAGACTATTCAAATTCTACCTTCTGCAAGAGACTTTTCCTCTTTCTCAACTACTAGCGCCTTTCCTCTGAGGTTATTCCCCATTTATACTGTATATGTGTTGTACATACCTAATTGTCCATTGTCTTCCCTGTTAGAAAGTGAGCACATTGAGGGTAAGGATCTTGTTTTTGCCTTTCTTTGTAGTCCCAATTCTTAGTTCAGTGCTTGCTATATTGTAAGTGTTTAATAAATTTGGGGTGTCTGATTGACTGATTGATGATGGTTAAGTGACATGAACTGATGGATTGATTGTTTCAAAATTATTTCAAAAAATTGTTTCAAAATCTCGATTCTTGTTTTCTCCGTGATCCAAAACCCTAGAGAAGAAGAAATAAAGGAAATAATCACACCATTGGCCCGAAGGCAGAGCCCTGATTAAAAATGGTTTATTTACTACTCTGCCTTGAATACTTGTATATCCCACAGCTGACTCCACTGGAGGAAAATACAAAATGTTCCTCAGTGTCTTGTGGCCTAATTCTTCTTCAGTCACAGTGGCAGAGTTATTGATTTAGTTGTTTTTCCTGTCTCCCCCAAAATATTTGCTGCTTCTTGATAGGGAGAGGGGAAAGGGTCCCTGCATTTCTCTGGATTTTCCCTTCAGTACACTATGGAACTTAGTCATTGCTAAATTTTAAAATGCTGATGAAATTGTTAGTCATATATTGCAAATTTCTTAAGAGCAAGGATTATTTCTTACTCATTTTTTGTATCCCTCCCAACACTAAAGATAATATGTTATGCGTAGTAGATGCTCAGTAAATGTTAGTTAATAAGACAGGGCATGGATTAGACACATGGTTTCATTGCTATTGAGAACTGCTAAATGAGGAAACACCCTCTACCAATTTAGGTCAGCACAATCTCTGTAATTTAAAGTCTTAGAGAGTTGCCTAGAGCACCCAGGTCTCCTGCCTTCAAAGCCATTTCTCTGCACAATATATCACAGGGCTTCTTTAAGTATGAGATGAATGATTTAATAAATGTTGTTAAAAATCCAACTTTTAAGACACCTTTCTTTGAGTGTGGGTACTTCCTGGTGCCTTAACATCTGCATAAAGAAGTTTTAGGGTGATGAGACATTGGTACAGGGGCATATTGGAAGCCATCTTTAGTTGTATCATTGCCAATCTCCCCATTCCAAGTATTTAATATCGTCCATGCTGCTGATAGCATCCTGGTCCAATTGCAGAATTTTAACAGGACACTTAGAAGCCTTGGTTAGTATGCAATGAGCCTTTTTCAAGGAAACAACTTCTGAGAGACCCTGTCAGTGTGATATTCCCAGTTGCAGCCTCCCTTGTTACTCTTTTTATTTTTTTGTGCATTTAAAAACTCTATTCATCTCCCTCTAGAGATCTGGGCCTGCTGTCCTCCTGACTTCTTCCCCTCTGACAAGAGTGAGTAGGTGGGGAGGCTGTGGAAGCAACACTGATGAACTGCTTGCTAGGTCTCCTTGATTTTGTGTTATTTGCTTGCCACAGGCCAGTTGTACATTTCCCAGGTAATCCAGAGTTAATGACCAATTTCCCCTGCTTATATTTACCATCACAGAATAGTAGAAATGAGGGATCCAGACAAATTAGATATTGGCTAAACTATTCAGTTTGGAGAATAACAATGCTCCAGTTTTATATTAGTTCAGTAGGTTTCAAAATTTTGAGCTTTGGTTGTTGTCCACAAAGATTTTTTTCTTCCCCTAAAGCTTTTTTTTCTGGTTCATGGTTCAGTAAAATTATTAGTATTTGGATTGGCTTCAGTTCTTGGTTCATGGTTCAATTTAGCTGAAATCCCTGAGTTGTATAACAAATAGCAGTCTCTGTAATGTTGACCAAAGGCAGCATCTGTGTCAAGCCTTCCCTTCTCTCTGGCCTGCACCTGGGTCCTGCAGCTACACAGAGGTTTGAGTGCACATGCTTGTCTCAGGTTTGGGAGCTGATACCCTTTTAACTGGATTGGATCCAAGTGGCTTGGCAGTCCACTTACAGATGGTTCTCCTTTTCCCACCCCAGAGTTCATCATATTGCCATTCTGCAAAGAAGTTGGTTTGTGATTTTCTGTATGTTGGGGGTATATGTGTGTGAATAGTGCTTGAACTGCCCCTTTCCCAAGGGCAAAGATGTTCCATTCTTAATGAATCTGGTCCTCTCTGTGGTTACAAGATGCAAACAGAGGAGAGACAGTTTCATTTTCTTTGGAGTTTGACTATAGCTGCCGTTATTTCTAGAACTGGAGGGCTGAGATCCCTCGAGAAGCAGTAGAGGGCATAACCATAGCAAGTGACTGCAGGAGACTTCAGAATGTCACTCTCAAAGCAAGGTAAGAGGGAGAAGAGACTCAGTATGTGGGCATGGAACTGGACCCTGGTATTTGTCCTTTAAACTTTGTCAGGTGTTTTTGTTGGCAGGAGATGTAGGCACCAAGCAGTGAAGTGAGAGGCCACTGGGAAGCTAAGTTAATGAAGTTCATATATACAAAGAGCCAGCATTCAATATCAACAGACAGGAGGAGTCAAGCTTCCTTGAAAATTCTTCTGACCTCTCTGCATATGATTTGCATAAGGGATAATGTTTTTTCCTATGGAATACTATAGCTCAAAGCTTGAGGTCAAAGTCAGAACGCAGAAAATAAAAGGAGACAGAGCCAGTTTCCTTTTTCTTTTCATTTATATGATCATTTTTGTTTTATTAATGCTTTTTTTTTGGGGGGGGAAGACTGTCTCTGTAGCAGCAAGCACCCCAAGCGCGTCCTCAGGGTTTGCTGCCCATACAGGTTCTTGGATCTGCTTTGCTAAAGGAAAGCAACTCAAAATGGGTTAACAAGCTTACTTTAATCAGTCAGACATATATCGTTTACCTTGTTCAGGAGAAAAGGTCAGCACCCTGAACCTCAAAGTATACAGGCATAATTATCAAGACAGAAACATCAAGTAGACAGATTTCCAAACTGTCCAACCATTACATCCATACCCAGTCAACATCTGGGTTTCCACATTCTGGGTTTTTCAAAGCCGGGGGACTCTCAACAACGGCTTCCCATAATTCAGATCAAATCACAGAACACTTCTCAAAGTGAGTCCCAAAACAAAGCTACACATCAGGGCTTATATAGCCTTCTCCTGGCTCAGAGAATGTAACAACCTTATTGACTCACTGGCCAATCAAGAAGTATCTACTGAAAAACAAGCCTCCCACCCCAGGCTTCAGGTGCACATTAGCCTAGGGGCAGGGAAGATCTTCAAAATTTACATTCTTATTACAGTCTCCCTAATTCCTCCCAGGTTAGAAATGCAATGGATACTCATGGACTCAATCCCCTTACTTATCAGTATAAGAGTTTTAACTTGCTCAGTTTTTCACCCTTCCTTAGGTAGTCTGACAATGGGTCCCTGGGGGCTCAGCATATCTGAGCTGCCCTTAGTGTAGACACCTGATTGACTTAGCCTATGATAGCTCCAAACTCTTGAGCTCAAGCAATCCTAGCCTTAGTCTCCATAGTAACAGGTATTGTGGCTGTGCACCACCATGCCCAGCCTGCATTTTGGATTTTTGGTTGATCAATAAGCATTTATTAAATGCCACTACGTGCTAGACGTGGTACAAAACATTGGGGCTACAAAGACAAAAATGAAAAAAATAAATTCCTGCCCTCAAAGTACTTACATTCTATTAGGGAGAAAACATACACATAATAAAGTATATGAAAATATGTATAGAAAATAAATATAAGGTAATTAAGGGAAGAGGTAATAGACCTCTGTGATACTAGATTAATGAAGCTAATATAGAAATCATTTTAAAATAACCATATCTTTCATAGTACTTGGGCTTGTAACAACATCAAGAATAATGGTTAGGTAAAACCATCTGATAAGTGATTGTGTCTGACATAGCATGCAGCATTCCTCACAAGTAATTCACCAGTTCTTGACTCTGAGGAAACATCTGGAACCAGTATTGATCATTAGATTTGACCTGAGTTCCATTACCATTGAGTCTTAATTTGTATTATTGTAGGTATTGTATATTTTGTCATTTTGGTGCTGCTTTCTTCCCTCTGTATTATTTCATGCAAATTTTCCTATGTTCACATAGAAAAGACCAGGATTTTGTTTTTATTTTTGTTTTTTTTGCTATTTTTTTTTTTTTTTTGCTGAATGGAATGGTATATTTGATTTAGGTACTCCTGGAAACTGACTAGCAGCTTTATGTGTGGAAGGTTAAAAGCTTAATTGAAGAAACCAGACAAAGAAAATTTAGTACAATAAGAGTATTTCCTAATCACTAAGGGGAAACATTAACCCAATGCTTCCATATTTGAGAATTTTAGTGAGGGCTCTGGTAAAGTGTTTCATGACATTAACAATGCAGGCAATTTTAGTAACTTCCTGGGAAGTACCAGTGAAGATATGACCCATTTTTAGATAGTCTGAATGACAATATAGCCTTAGCTACTACATTGAAATAGTCCAGGTCAGGACTTGAACTAACTTTAAAGTATTGGCTGATGTAGGTAGGATTTCTTCCAAGTCCTTTTTGCCTGAAAGGTAATGAGGCCTAATGGAAAAAAATTCTCTTTCAATCAAGTATGTATTGAGTGCTTATTATATGGGGGCACTGTGTTAGTTTCTGAGGGGAAGTTAATACACATACATACACATATACATCACATAATATATATATATATATATATATGTTATATATACACATCTGTTTGCACAAACATATATGTATATGCCACAACTTTCTTTAGGGGAGTTCACAGTCTCATTAGGGAGACAAGATAAATAAATTGAGAGTAAAAAGCCATATGAGACAATGGTGTATGAGATGTCACAACCTGGCAGTGAATGAGTAATTGGGATCTGAGGAGGGCAGATAAAAAGTGGGTTCAGAAGAGGGTGGTCTGGGAAGACTTCATGAAGGAAGATAGTTTTGAATTGGGTCTTAAAGGATGGATCAAATACAGTTAAATGAAGAGGAGAGAGGAGAGCATTTCAGACAAGGAAAATACTATGAAAGTTGTTCTTTCTGATGACTGATAGCCAGTCCCAGAAAAAATTAGAGCAATGAAGTACTCTTGTGTTTATAACATACATTCAAGCTCCTCTTTCTAAATGGTTTAAATCCATGATTTAAGTGAAAAGAATATTGTATCAGGAGAGTCAGAAGATCTGGGCTCAGATCCTGGCTATGACTGTCCCAATGTTAACCTTTGGCAAATTACTTCACTTCTGTGGACATCAGTGTCATTATTTGTGAAAACGGGACTAAATGATTTTTGAGGGTTCCTCTGGCTCCAGACTAAACTACCGTTACAATGACACTTGAGTAAATAGAAAGGACTTTAGAATTCCTCTTCTGTTGGCTTCATATCATATTAGTATCACTAAATATGTAAACTTTGGTAAGGATAACCACAAGGGATAATAGAGGGCCTCTCAGAAGAAAGTTATTAGTAGATAAGGAAAAAGCCTTATTTTTATTTCAAGTTAGCAAATTAATTTCACCTACCTGATTCCTTTCTTTTTCTTCTACTTTCCAGCTATCAGGACTTACATATTTCTGATTAGAATTCATTAGCCTAATTCTTTACCCTTGAAAAGCAACTTGTGTTCCTGAATAGGGGGGAGAATTTAAGAGTCTGAATTCAAGTCCTGACTCTTACAGATATTAGCTATATGACACTGAGTAAACACTTAACCTTTCAGTACCCAAGATAAAAGACTGTAAGTTAAAGACACTCATCAATCTACAAGGAATTGCTGATTTTCATTTTTGGGGGGAGTTTCCAGGCTGGGAGTTCCCTGTGCTGATAATATTACAAAGTCTAGACAAAAAAAATGAGAGAAAGGAAGGAAGGAAGGAGGAAGGGAAAGAAGGAAGGAAAGGAAGGAAGGAAGGAAGGAAGGAAGGAAGGAAGGAAGGAAGGAAGGAAGGAAGGAAGGAAGGAAGGAAGGAAGGAAGGAAGGAAAGAAGGAAGGAAAGAAGGAAGGAAAACCCAACCCTTCAAATTGTTGACCATAGGCTTGTACTCCTGGTGTTACCTTAACTTGATAGAATACAGGATGTGTCTTGGACACATAGTTCAGAAACTGTCAATGTGTTGGCCGGAAGCCTTAGTCACAGCAACTTTTTACTGTCCCTTTGATTTTCAGCTTTTCCTCTATGTAGGAATGCTATGGAAGTAAAAAAACAAAACAAAACAACTCAATATTCAGGGTGCCCTGAGGGGAAGGGGAAGAGCTGATGGTGATGTTTGCCCCAGGATTTTCACATGCCTTTACATGGCCACTTCAGCCACATCACAGTACGATAGTATTATGAATTTTTCAGTTTTGGGGATCTTTGCTAATGGATTTAGATGTCCAGAGCCTGTACTACACTAATAATTGCTAAGTTCCCCAAACTGAAACTTCATTCTGCTGATACTGCTGCTGATGCTCCATCAACCTAATCCTTGAAGAGAATTGAATCTAGAGAGGAATGTGAGCAGTCTGCAGAGACGTTAATGTTTTTCTGCAAGGGAGGGTCGTGAATTTGGCATGGGAGAGGCTAACACTAAAGGGGATTCCATGTGACTCTTCATTGGTTTTTGGTCCCCTACTCCAATTCACAGCAAAAGGCAATTGCAGTATCAGGATTAGGTCCTGAAGTATCTTGCCCTGTGAATAACAGCGGAAGAACGGTTTTGCACAGCCCTTGGCCTTGGGGGAAGCTCTGTTTCCAGCAGTTGGCCTCAGCATGTTATAATTCTGAACAACTTTCCAGCTGGTACTTTATTCTGAATGAACAAGGCACACAACTGTGAGCTTGTGGTGGTGGAGAGGGTTTTTGAGACAGCCTGTTTGTAAGTATTCACTTCCAAACTGAATAGCCTAGCTCTTCAGTATCTTAATGGAATCAACTGAAGAAATTACAGGTATTCAAATTACAGAGAACATAACCAGGGACCAGCATACTCAAGACACCATGAAATCACAGAGGTTAGGATACTCTTACACGGGTAGAAAAGGCAGCCACCTAATTCTATGCTTAAAGACACCCTACCCTCCAAATATACCTCCATTGTTCTCAGAGTCCCATGATGCTCATCCATTTTTGATTATATGCCACAGTGGATGCAATTATGGACATGGAGTTGGGAAACGTGAGTTCAAATCTTATGCCCATTGCTTATTAGTCATATGACCTTTCACCAGTCATTTAAACTTTCTCAGCCTCACTTTCTTAATTTACAAAATGGAGATAATAATAGCACCTATATCACAGGGTTGCAAGGATCAAATGAAATAATATCTGCAAAGCACTTCGCAAACTTTAAAGTGCTATATAAATTTTACTTAATTGTTATTATTATATGTATTACTATTATCATTGCCGTATCATTGAATGTCTCTCTTAAAAGGCAAATGTGGCTGAGGGGATTAAAGAAGGAATAGACATACAGAGTTAACAAATAATAATAGTAAAATCTAAGGTTTATAAAGTACTCTAAACCTATCATTTGATCCTTTACCCTTGAACACCAACTTGTATTCCTGGATAGGGGGAGAATTTAAGAGTCTGAAAGACAAGGGTTCAAGTTCTGACTGACAGATATTAGCTACATGACACTGAACAATCATTTAACCTCTCAGTACTCAAGATAAGACTGTAAGTTAAAGACACTCATCAATCTATGAGGAATTGCTGATTTCTATTTGTAAGAGGAGTTTGATTTTTTTTTATTATTACAATTTGATTATTGCATTAACTCTGTGAGTGGGGTATATTATCCCTATTTTACAAATAAGGAAACTAGGGTTGAGAGATGTTAAGTAGTTTGCTCAGAGCTACACATCTAGTAAGAGTCTAAGGCAGATTTTCAACTCAGACCTTCCTGACACCAAGTCCAGTCAGTGTTCTATCCACTTCTATTAAATAGCTACATATGGATATACAAATAGTTACCATGGAGTAATGGAAGGGGAGCTGGCTTTGGAGCTAGGGACACTGGATTTAAATCTTGCTTCTTAAATGTTCTAGTGGTGTGATTATGGGCAAATCACTTAACCCCTCAGTATTTCGAGGTAATTTTCTAAGATGATCAATTATAGATAAGTTATCTATCTTTATTTGTGCAGAGAGTTTCCATTCTGACAGTTCACTGCAATTGATAAAATCACAGGTATATATTGGGTAAACAAATATCACCAATGAATCATTATTATGATAATTCATATAGAGACTAATGAAATCACAGGTTTAAATTCAGTAACCATATATCATTATTGGATCATCATTATACTCATTCATATAGCGTGTGAAGGTTTATGAATCACTTTCCTCACAAACACCTTATGAGGTAGGTAGAAAAAAAATGTTTATTATCCTAATTTTACAGATAGAGAAACTGAGACTCAGAAAAGCTAACCCATCTAGTAGGTGTCAAAGCCAGGATTCATATATCAAATCTCCTGGTTCCAACTTCAACTAAACCATACTGCTTCTCTATTTTGGATTAATTTATTATCTTAGTTGAGAATGATACAACAGATAGGTACATTTCAATAGGAGGAAATCTAGCCCATGGGACATATTGTCTTGAAGAGTAAACTTGATTAGCATCCCAAAGTAAAAAGCTGTTTAGGGGATAGTATGAGGTAACTGGAGTCACAGGATGGAGAGGCTATAAGAATTATAACATGCTTAGGCCAACTCCTGGGACCCCCAGTACTGGGACTTAATCCTTACTGTTTTCTTGAATCTATGGAAGATATTTCAGCATAGTTTCCTGAAGAGAGGTCAACTTGCCATATAACTATGCTTTAATTTAAATTTTTTTATATTTAAATATTTTAAATATTTTTATTTAATTTAAATATTTTAATATCACCTTTAGGTTGGTTCTAACTTACATTAAAGCTAAAGGGTGACCTTGTGGGTTCTGTTTCTGTCTTTCCACCCTTCCTGCTCTTCCCATTCCTTCCCCACTCCACCATGCCTGAACTAAGTTTCAACACTCCAACAGGCCTTAAGCAACTTTATTGATTCAATGAATCTAGTGTGGTCTTCCCTCTTGCTGATATAGTCCTCACAGCAAAAGAGGGTTTTCAAGGTGGTAACTACAATAAAGTAAGGGAGATAAAGAAGGAATGGGGCAGTCACCACCTCAGGTCTCCACCCACTCTAAGCCCTCATCCTGGTGTTTATTACCAAAAATTAACTTCATGTAGAACTGCCATTGCCCAGGGTAGGGAGGGCTCTCAAACAAAAAACATTTCTGGAGACATGAATTGCCTAATGGCACAGAATGGTACAGAAGAAGGAAAGCAGTCAGGGGTGACCTGCTTACCTGCCTGGTGACCAGGTAGCCAATATAAGCATTGCTGCTATTTTCCCTACGTTCTTGAAGAGGACCACGACATCAGGGAGGGGATGCCATGACAGGCAAGTGAATTGGATTTAGGTGAGAGAGGGCTGTGCAGTCACCAGTCTCACTTTCTCCTCTGGAACCATATGGGTTCAGTGGCAAGATACGGATCAGTATGACTGAAGATGATCCAGGATACAGAGGAGGATAGGGTAATGCAAGGAAATCATCAACTCTCCTGAATTTTAGTTCACACTGAATTCCAAGTTCTGCTCTTATGCTGTGAGCTCCCAGATCCAGGTGTCTCCAGAGTTCTAGTATGGGCACATAATGATTGATCATACTAGAAGTTGGAAAACTCTTGTTATATACTCCTTTACCTGCTGGGGCTAGGTTAAGATGTAGTTATAGGAAATTTTAAAAAAATCCTTAAATTGTGCCTATCTTAGAACTCCTGTGTCCAGATTAAATCTCTGCCTGGGGGATATCCAGGGTGGGGGAGTAGTGGGATCTCCATGCTTTGATTTTAGCATTTTAATTTACATTGTGTTCTCCCTCTTGCAGGGTTTTTTATCTCCTAATTTACATTATGTTAAGAGTACAAACACAATATACAGCATTCAAGCAAGTGTGTCTGCTTTCTTGAAGAAATCTAGTTCCAAAGGAGAGTGGCAAGCAGGGTTACCATTGGGTAGGGACCGGGAACCACATTTAAATTGTCTCAAAAGACAATACCACAGAAAATGAGTTGACACCACTCTGTAAACACAAGTAGAACTGAGGCAAAACTAAGTTGTGGGCTTCGTTAACTCTGATAAATATAGGTAGCAACCTGCATGGGGCCAATCAAATGGCCAATCAAACTTTAGGACTTCCCAAAAAATAGCTATCAGTCTCACCTAGCAACTGAATATCTGTCTATCTATCTATCTATCTATCTATCTATCTATCTATCTATCTATCTATCTATCTATCTATCTATCTAATCTCTATTATCTATTAGTCCACCTACCATTTATAAATCTATCGATCTATCCACTTACTTCTTTACTACCTATCTTATCTACATTAGCAAGAGCCTTCTGGCCATAATGCATTAACCAAAGAAATGACTATCAGGGAATTTTAGGCCAATGAGAGATCTTCTATTCAATTCAACAAGTATTTATTAAGCACCAATTGAGTGCTAGGCACTATGCTAAACACTAGGAATATATAGAAAAGAAAAAAATTCCCTACCCTCTGAGAGCTCACAATCTAAAGGGGGTAGGGACAGCAATATGCAAATAACTAAGTTCATAGAAGATACATACAGGATAAGTTGAAGGTATTCACAAAGGGAAGGCACTAGTACTAGGAAAAAGGGAAGGTGTAGGAATTGGGAAAGACATCTTGCAGAAGGAGAGATTTTAGCTAAGCCTTGAAGAAAGCCAGGAAATCAAGGAGGGAGACATTCTAGAAATTGGAGACACCATCAAGTCAATAAGCATTTATTAAGTGCCTGCTATATGTCATACTTTGGGCTAAGTGCTGGATAGCCAGTAAAAATGTCCAGAGTCAGATGATAAAGTGTCCTATGAAAGTAATGACAAGGCACCGAATGTTATTGGATAGCAGACTATGTGGAAGGGAATAAGGTACAAGAAGATTTTTAAAGGTAGGAAGAGGCCAAATTATGAAATGCTTTGAAAGCTAAACAAAAGATTTTATATTTAATCCACATAGTGTTGTAGGCCATAGATAGCTACTGGGGTTCACTGAATAGGTGGATGATGTAGTCAGACCTGCACTTTAGAAAGGTCACTTTGATAGTTGACTGGAAAGAGGAAAACCCTAAGTTCCTTTCCATTTCTTAAAGCTTACGATTATAGGTTCATGCTTTGGCTCTTTGAGCTTAGGTAGGTTGAGGATGGTGAATGTATTGTAGGCAGAGCTAATGCTAATTTTATGGTTCCCACAGATCTACTGGGGATTAACCCAAAGGAAAACAAACTGTCTGTCATTTCGACCTAAAATTTGTCAGCCATGCCCTAGCTATAATTTGGAAGGCTAATCCTTAGAGAAAGTAGCACTGGCTCCATGATAGGAGGAGTAAACAGACTGTTTCAGGAAATTATCAAAGATATCATCAGAAAAAAGTAAAGTTCCTCACCTCTACAGCCTAGAAGAAGCCCTCCTTCCCTTTTTCTCAGTTATTAGTAGCATGGATTAACTGGCAAGAAGATGAATGAGTACGCCTTCGGTAGAGGCTGTTGCCAAGCATGTAATAGCCAGCAGCTTTGGGATATAAGCAAACACTTACTGCGGGGTAAATATTTCACAACACATGAAGACACTGATGGGAATGACAATGTATTCTGCAATAGCAATTATTGCAGAAAAACATTGGATTGGAAAGCATCGCGTTTCAAACATCTCCAGTATCCTGAGGTAGCTGTCTTTCTCACAGCCACCAGTAATATTTTTGAGAAGGGATTGGTTACCTGCTCCACCCCCAAACTGCCATAGGGTGTTAAAATCTCAGCTTTTGCAAGGAAATAGAAGATTTTTGTTTCAAAAGTGTGAGTGAGAGAGGTAATAATTCCAGCTTGGAAATTTTCTTCTCTGATTATGTTAACTTGGTGTCTATTTCTACATTCCACAGAGTTTTACCATGTGACTGAGACTGGGATTGAAGTCTGATTGCTAGTCAGTAGGTTGGTTCTTTATGCTTTACAGGGGGGATGGGTGCAATTGTGGATCACCTTGTATTCAGGAAGACATGATCTGGCATGATAACTGGACCCACAGGGCTTTGAGCTACAGTATTGAAGTTTTTTCTGAATTTTGGCAGCTAAGCTTTTCATTTGTGTTGAAATCCTTAAGCCTTAAGTCAGTCCAAATGTTTGAGCCTTTACCTTAGCATAAAGAAGAGACTATGCATGGCTCTGAATCCTGACATATCATACTTTTGAAAGAATCAGAATGACAAATAAGCCCAAAAGCAATGTAAAAATGTATGGAAGGGTAGTACAGGCTGGGACCCAGTTGAACTCTCCCAATATTCCTCTCTAAACAATTTAAAATGCTACCTTAAATTAAAGTTTGGGGTAGCAAAGCCAACAAGAGGTCAGATGGAGATATTTACAAGATAGTTTAGGGGGTTCACAGGAGAGGTCAGTACAACTAGGGAGGGTGTAGGCCCAGAGTGCTGCAAAAACACAGTGCTTGGAAGTGGCTGTGAGCAGCACCAATCGGTTTTGGAGCTCTGAGCCAAGAACTGGTAAGAGGGTCAAACAACTGATCAGAAAAAAATTACAAGGAACCCTTTGCTATGTGTACAACTGGCATTGATTGGCAACTCTATTACCCATAAGCAGTTCTATGTCACAGTTCTAGGGACAAGAGGAGTGCTAGTAATTGTGGCTTAAAGGTAGCAGAGGTTTTTCCTGGGAAAAGACCTGATCACAGCCTAGGAGAGCAGTGACCATACCTCACCCAGGATCACACCACCTTGGAAGCACTGAAAAATTGCAGGTACCCAGAAGTAGCTCTGAAAAAAAAACAGCACAAAAAGTCTGAAGCTTGGCATAGCATCTCCCCATCCCAAGATAAACAGAGCCCAACTGTAACATAAAGTTCAAAGTCAAGTAATAGTTTGGGAAAATGAAAAAAATAAAAACAAAATCTTGATCATTGTAGTGGCAACCACACTGGCATACCCAGGATGACTGTTAGCAGAGGTTCTTAGATAGCTGTTTAAGGGGTCAACAATCTTTTTAAATTACATTCACCAGTTCAGGGGAAAAGTCAGCACCCTGAATTTCAGAAAAAATACAGACAGAGAAAATACAAGCAGAAAAATAAAGACCAACAGACAGGGCTCTGACTGCCTGAATCAGCTATACACTTTACATATATCTGTGGATCTAGAGAGCCTTTACATATGAGCAGTTGGGATCTCTGAACATATGGCCACCCAGAATCTTGACCAGGGAATCACAAGATACTTCTCATAAGTGAGCCCCCAAAGCAAAATACCAGTTCAGAGTATATGTACACTTCTCAGAGCCAGAAGGCATCACAACCCTTGTGACTCAGTGCCTAATTAGAAATTAGCAAAAGACATAAAAGTCTTCCTACAAGCAAGCCTTCCTACAAGCAAGCCTTCCTACAAGCAAGCCTTCCTACAAGCAAGCCTTCCTACAAGCAAGCCTTCCTACAAGCAAGCCTTCCTACAAGCAAGCCTCCCTAAGTAAGCTTCCCTTAATGGGCTCCAGGTGAAGTCTATTAATGGTCAGGGAAGATCTCAAATCTCAATCAGACAACAATGTGAAAACAGCTACAAATAAAACCTGAAAGGAAAAAAAATGATAATTGGACCAGAGCATAATAAGAATTCCCAGGAGCATTCAAGAAATAGGTAAGAGTGGTAGAGGAAAAATTGGGGAAAGAAATGAGAGTGATGCAAGAAAATTATGTAGAGAGAATTGACAACTTGGTAAAAGAAGCACAAAAAACAAAAAAAAGAAGAAAATGATGCCTTAAAAAACAGAATTGGCCTAATAGTAAGAAAAAAAAGAGGCACAGAAATTCACTGAATTAAAGAACTCCTTAAAAAGCAGAATTGGTCAATGGTAAAAGAAGTACAAAAGCTCACTAAAGAAAATAATCCGTAAAAATTAGAATTGGGCAAGTGAAAGCTAATGACTCTATGAGAATTCAAGAAACAATAAAACAAAGTAAAAAATTAAAAAAGTAAAAGAAAATGTGAAATATCTCATTGGAAAAATGATGAACTTGGAAAATATTGAAAAGAGATAATTTAATAATTATTGTATTACCTGATAATCATGATCAAAAGAAGAGTCTAAACATGTTATTTTCACAAATTATAAAGAAAACTTCCCCAATATCTTAGATCAAGAGGGTAAAATAGAAGCAGAAAGAATCTGCTGAATAAGAAAGATACCAAAATGAAAACTCCCAGGAATATTATGGCTAAATTCCAGAGCTCCCAGGTCAAGGAAACAATATTGAAAGGAGCCAGAAAGAAACAATTCAAGTATCATGGAACCATAATCAGAATCATAAAAAATTAAGCAGTTTCCACTTTTAAAGGAATGGAGGGCTTAGAATATGATATTCTGGAAGATAAAAAAGCTAGAATTACAACCAAGAATAACCTACTCAGCAAAACTGAGTATAATTCTTCAGGGGAAAATGGATATTTAATGAAATATAGGACTTCCAAACATTCTTGATGTATAGACCACAGGAGAAAAGAAAATTTCACATTCAAACATAAGACTCAAGAAAAGCATAAAAAGTTAAACATGAAAGAGTAATCATAAAGAACTCAATAAAGTTAAATTGTTTACATTCCTCTATTGAAAAATGATGCATATAACTCCTAAGAACTTTATTATTATTAGGGAAGTTGGAAGGATTCTACCTAGAAAGAGGCACAGGTACGGGTCAATTATATTGGGATGATCTGAAAAAAAATGTGGGGTTAAGAAAAAGAGATGCCCTGAAAGAATGGGGGAGGGACAGGTAGAATGGGCAAAATTTCCTTACATAAAAGAAGTCCACAAGAAAAAGCTGTAATAGTAAAGCAGGAAGTGTGGGGGGTGGCAAGCAGTGCTTGAACCTCACTCTCAATGGAATTGGTTCAAAGAGAGAAGAATACACACACACACACACACACTCAGTTGGGTATAGAAATCTATCTTATTCAATAGAAAAATGGAGGGGAAAGGTATAAGAAATATGGGGGGGGATAATAAAAGGGAAGCTGGATTAAGGGAGGCAGTGATCAGAAGCAGAACAGACTTTTGAGGAGGGACAGAATAAAAAAGAGAGAGGATAAAGAGAAGAAAATACTATGGAGGGAAATATACAATTAGTCATCATAGCTGTGAATATGAAGGGGATGAGCTAACTCATAAAACAGAATTGAATAGCAAAATGGATTAGAAAACAAAATCCAACAAGAGACACACTTGAAACAGAAAGACAGACACAGAGTCAAAATAAAGAACTGGAGCAGAATCTGTTATGCTTCAAGTGAATTTTAAAAAAAGGTAGGAGTAGCAATCATGATCTCAGACAAAATAAAAGCAAAAATAGACCTCATTAAAAGAGATAATCATACAAACTACATTTTGCTAAAAGGTCTTTTTCAAAGGAACTGGCTGTAAATATTTTTTGATATTACTTCATTGTCTATGGAGTAATACAAAAAAATTACAGGCAGTTTCTTTTAAAAAGGTCTCATTTCTCAAATGCATAGAAAATTGAATCAAATTTATAAAAGTCATTCTGTGTCGATAGATGGTCAAAAGATATTAACATATATTTTACAGAAGAAGAAATCAAAACTCTCTATAGTCATATAAAATGTTTCAAATCAGTAGTGATTAGAGAAAGGCAAATTAAAACAACTTTGAGGTACAACCTCACACTGATCAGAAATGACATGCTGGAGGGAATAAGGAAAATAGGTACATTAATCAACTATTGGTAGAGTAGTGAACTGGTCCAACCATTCTGAAGAATCTGGAACTATGCCCAAAGGGGTATGCAACTCTGCATACTCTTTGATCTAGCAATACCACTCCTAGGTCTATACTCCAAAGAGATCAAAGAAAAGGAAAGATAACCCATTTGTACAAAAATATTTATAGCAGTTTTTTTTGTGGTATAATATTCATTAACATTTCCTGGGAGTCTTTTCTTCTTCAGGCTAAATATATTCAGTTTCTTCAACTAATATTTATGTGACATGGAGTTAAGAATGTTTATCACCCTGATTGCTTTCTTCTAAACCAGGGGTAGGGAACTAGAGGCTGTGAGGCTACTTGTGGCCCTATAGTTCCTCAAATGCATCCCTCTGACTGAATCTAAACTTCACAGAACAAATCCTTTTGTGGTAAAATTTCCCTTTTTGTGCCTCTTTTTTCACTAAGGTAAGTTTTACATATATACATGCATACATATATATATATATATGTATATGTATGCATGTACACATATACATATACACATATGCATACATAAACACATATACATATTCATCACTTCTTTGAGCACAATAGTATTCAAAGTCATGCACTGCAACTTGTATAACCATTTCCCAATTGATGGGTATTCCTCCATATTCTAATTTTTGACTACCACAAAGAGAGATGCTATAAATATTTTAGACAGCATAGGTTCCTTTCATTTCTCTCTGATCACCTTGGGAAACAGACCTAATAGCGATAGTGCTGGGTCAAAGGGCAGGTTTTATGACTCTCAGGGCATAATTCTAGATTGCTCTCCAAAATCATTGGATCAATTCACAATTCTACCAGCAGTGTCTTAATGTCCCAGTTGTTTTCATATCCTTTCCAGCATTTGTCATTCTCCCCTTCTATCATTTGGTAAATATGATTATGTGTGAGATGGTATCTCAAAGTTGTTTTAATTTGCATTTCTCTAATCAATAATAATTTTTTCATATGTCTACATATAGTTTTGAATTCTTAAAAAAAAAACAAAACTGCCTTTGACCATTGATCAATCAATAGGGAAATGACTAATATTCTCATAAATTTGACAAAATTCTCTGTATATTTGAGATATGACATATTTATCCAAAGGGCAGCTAGGTGGTACAGTAAGCCAGAGCACTGGCCCTGGAGTCAGGAGGACCTGAGTTCAAATCTGCCCTCAGACACTTAAAACATACTAGCCCTGTGACTTTGGGCAAGTCACTTTAACCCCAATCACCCTGATTTTTTCCCTTCTGAAAAGCAAAAAAAAAAAAAAAGGAAAAAGAGATATATTTATCCAAGAAGCTATTTATAACTCCCCCCCACCCCCATTTTCTGCTTTCTAATCTTGGCTACACTGGTTTTATTTACACAAAACTTTTAAATTAAATTTAATATAATTAAAATTATACTTTTTATATCTCATAATTTAATCTCTTATTTATTCATAATCTCTTATTCATTCATAAATTCTTTTCCTTTTCAAAAGGCTGATAGGTAATATGTTCCATGTTCTTCTTTTAATTTACTTATGATAGCAGTCTTTATATCTGGGTTATATATCTCTTTGACATGATCTTCGTAAATGACGTAAGATACTGGTCTCTATGCAATTTCTTCCAGTCTGCTTTCCTATTTTCCTGACAATTTTTTTTGGCCAAATAGTAAATTTTTATCCTACAAGCTTAAATCTTTATATGTGTCAAATACAAGGTTACTATAATAATATATTACTTTATATTGTATGTCTATTCTGTTCCACTGATCCATCTTTTTATTTTTTAGCCAGTACCAGATAGTTTTGACAATTACTGATTTGTAAAACATGTTAAGATCTGGTACTACTAAACCTTTTTTCTTTAAATTTTTCATTAATTTTTTTGGACATTCTTGACCTTTTGTTCATGTGAATAAATTTTGTTAATTCTATTCTAGTCTAATTAAAATAATTTTTTAGTAATTTAATTGAGATGACACTAAGTATTTAATTTAGGTAGAATTGTCATTTCATTATATCAGTTCTGCCCATTCATGAACAATTAATATTTCTCCAATTATTTAAAACTGACTTTTGCATAAAAAGTGCTTCATAATTATGTTCATGTAGTTCCTGGGTTTGTCTTAACAAGTATACTTTCAGACATTTTGTTTTGTCTTTGGTTATTTTATTTTAATTTTTAAAAATTAATCTTTTATTTATTTTTTCAACATTCATTTCCACAAGATTTTGAGTTACAAATTTTCTCCCCGTCTTTCCCCTACCCTCACCCCAAGATTTTGATTTTGAGAAGGGAGCTGCTGAAGACTTCCAAGGGCCAGCTGGAGCTGCCGAAGACTGAGGAAGCATTACTGTGGTGTAGGTATTCTTTACAAATGTTGTTGTGGCTTTGTTAATGTAAATGAATGTTCTTGTGGCTTTGTTAAGCCTTGTCTTCCCAGGAACAGGTACTGTGAAAGATTTGAGGTGGACTGGACACTGTGAGTTCCAATGTAGAACAGGAACTGCATGGAGAGCTGGACAAGCAACTGGGAGCTGTCTGCCTTTGAATTCAGGTGGCAATTGGTTAGATTCAGGAGCTGGGACCATGGAAGAGGAGCTGTGGAAGCTGAAAGCCTGCCCTGAATCAAGATGAAAAGATCTCTCCATGGGTACTAAGTAGTGACTGAAATTATAATTTACTAGCGACCTAGGGGTGGATGGCTTGTGTATTTCCCACTACCCCTTAAGAGAGTAGTGAGTAGTGACTGATGACTGAGTAGTGACTGATAACTGAATAGTGACAGATTTATAAATTAGTTTGCTCCATGGGTGGAGGACTTTGACCTTTTGTACTTTATGATTGAATGATTGAGTTACTAAGTGATTGATTGGCTAAATGGTTGTACTTTGTTGAAAACTATGTGGCCACTTTGGTGAAAACTATGTGGTCATTTTTAGTGATAAGTTGTTGAGTTATTATGTCATTGTGAATGCTGGATTTTGATTTTTTGTAATAAGTTTTAACATTATGAGTGCTATACCTTGATTTTCTGTGAATGTTTTGCTTTGATTTGTTATTGAATAGAGTGTTCACTATACTTTGTAATCAGAATCTTTAAAGCTGTTCACAGCGGCCATCCTCTGGAAAGCATCTTGTGCTTGGCTTTACACTCACTCACCCCACTGGTAAGAAAAGCAATTCAATATAGGTTGTACATGTGTAGTTATGCAAAATGTTTCCATAGTATCTATATTGTGAAAGACTAACTATATTTCCCCCCATCTTATCCCCCCCCCACTTATTCTATTTCTACTTTGAGCCTATCCCTTTTCAAAAGCGTGTTCTAACTACCCTCTACCCCAATCTGCCCTCCCTTCTATCATTCCCCTCTTATCCCCTTCCCCTCTATTTTCCTGTAGGGTAAGATACACAATTAAGTGTGTATGTTATTCCCTCCTTAAGCCAAATTCAAAGTGAGTAAGGTTGACCCATTCCTTTAACCTTTCTGCTCTTCCTCTCCATTGTAACAGTTTTCTCTTGCCTCTTTTATATGAGATAATTGGCCTTATTTTATCTTTCCTTTCTCCTCCCATTATATTCCTCTCTCACCTCTTGATTTTATCTTTTAGATATCATTCCTTCCTATTCAACTGATTCTGTGCCCTCTGTCTATGTATACATGTACACACATATACACACACTCACATATGTATTTATACACACATACACCCTCCTATACATGCACACATATACACACACACGTATATTCACATATACACACATACACATACATATACACACACACACATATATTCCCTTCAACTATCCTCATGCTGAGAAAAGTTTCATGAGTTACAATTATTGTTTTTCCATGCAGGAATGTAAATAATTCATCTTTAATGAGTTCCTTATGATTCCTTTTTCCTGTTTACCTTCTCAAGCTTCTCTTGCTTCTTGTATTTGAAAATCAAATTTTCTGTTCAGCTCTGTTTTTTTCATCAAGAATACTTGAAAGTCCTATTTCATTGAATGACCATATTTCCTCCTGAATCATTATACTCAGTTTTGCTGAGTAGTTGATTCTTGGTTTTAATCCTGGTTCCTTTGACCTCTGAAATATTCCAAGCCCTTAGATCCCTTAGTGTAGAAGCCACTAGACCTTGTGTTATCCTAATAGTTTTTCCACAATACTCAGATTGTTTCTTCTTTATAGCTTATAATATTTTCTCCTTGACCTGGAACTCTGGAATTTGGCTGTGATATTACTAGGAGTTTTCTTTTTGGGGTCTTTTTCAAGAGGTGATTGTGAATTCTTTTGATATCTATTTTACTCTCTGGTTCTAGAATATCAGAGCAATTTTCCTTGAAAATTTTTTTGAAATATGATTTCTAGGCTCTTTTTTTTATCATGGCTTTCAGGTAGTCCAATATTTTTCAAATTATTTCTCCTGGATCTATTTTCCAGGTCAGTGGTTTTTCCAATGAGATATTTCACATTGCCTTCTATTTTTTCATTTGTTTGGATCTGTTTTATAGTATCTTGATTTCTCATAAAGTTATTAGCTTTCATTTGCTCCAATCTAATTTTGAAGGAATTATTTTCTTCAGTGAGTCTTTGAAATTCCTTTTCCATCTTTTAAATTCAACTTTTTCAGGCATTCATCTCCTCATTGACTTTTTGGATCTCTTTTGCCATTTGAGTTAGTCTATTTTTTAAGGTGTTATTTTCTTCAGTCAGGCTGTTGACTCACTTTTCATGATCTTCTTGCATCATTCTCATTTCTTTTCCCAATTTTTCCTCCACTTCTCTTACCTGATTTTCAAACTCCTTGAGCTCTTCCGTGGCCTGCAACCAGTTCATATTTTCTTGGAAGCTTTTGATTCAGGAGTTTTGACTTTGTTTTCTTCTTCTGGTTCCATATTTTGATCCTCTTTGTCTCCAAAAAAAGGATTCTGTAGTCTGATTGCACTTCCTCTCTTTGCTCATCTTGCCAGCCAATTACTTGACTTGTGAGCTCTTTGTCATAGTAGACCTCTGCTTCCAGTGTGGAGAGTGCTGGGTCCCAAATATCTGGGGTTTTGTGCAGCTGTTGTCAGAGCTACTTCTAGGCACCTGCCTCAGAACTGTGAGGAGGACTGTCTTCTTCACAGCCACCACAAGCTCTGCCACTCCAGCACTCCTCCTCACCCCAGGGCTACCATCCAAGACTATGGTCCAGATTCAAGCAGGGCAAAGGAAGAAAATCTTGCCTTAGTGCCAGCAAAGAGATTCCTGTAATTGTCCTCTCATCAGCAGCTTGGTCCCCCCACCATCTGTGGGCCTGGAGCTTCAGAAGCAGTTGCTGCTGCTGCTGTAGCTGCTGTCACCTTGACTACCTCAGAGGCAGTGATCAGACAATACTCTTCTCTTACCCAAGTCCAATAGGGTTTCCCCACTGATCTTTTGGCATTTGTGGTTTGAGAAGTCTGGAAACCACCACAGCTGCCAGTGATTCAGTCCCCTGAGGTCTGCTCTGGCCCAGTCTGTGCCATAGTCTATGTTGGTGCGGCTCACGTGGGAATGTGCTTCACTCCCAAGCTGGTGCCACGGACCCTTTCTTTAGACTTGTCAGGTTGTCTTCAGCTGGAGATGTATTTCACTCTGTCGTTTTTTGGGTTCTGTAACTTTAAAATTTGTTTAGAGTCATTTTTTTTACAGGTGATTGGAAGAAGAGCTCAAGCAATTTCCTGCTTTTACTCCATCATCTTGGCTCCCCCCTTGCCCTCTGACAAATTCTTTCTTACTAGCATTTATTAAGTGTATTTCATCTCTACAAGGAATCTGTCAACTCTATATTATAAGTGCTGATCTAAAAATCCCGAACTGATTCTCAGATACCATCTTTTTTAGCCAGATGTTCACTTCCCCTTTGTTTTCTATATTTTGTGCACTTTCTTTTAGTTCACAAAAGTGACAAAAGCACATTTATGGTGTTCAGTTTATTACCAAAGAATTCATAATCATTAATAGTACTTTGGGCAGTTAGGTGGTGGATTGGATAGAATGCTGGGCCTGGAGTCCAGAAGACTCATCTTCCTGAATTCAAATTTGGCCTCAGACCCTTACTAGTTGTGTGACCCTGAGCAAGTCACTTAACTCAGTTTGTCCTAGTTTTTCATTTATAAAATGAGTTGAAGAAGGAAATTGCAAACCAGTCCAGTATCTTTGCCAAGAAAAACCCAAATAGGGCCATGAAAAGTCGAACATTGCTCAAATGACTGAACAAGAAAGCAGTACTTTTTAAAGTTCCTTGTGGAAGTGTCATTTCTGCCCACACGAATCACCACAAGCAGGCAGTTTTCATCTATTTTTATGAATCTTGGTTGGTTTTTGGTTTTTACATAACTCTGGAAGAAGTCAGATCTCACTCTTTGTGATCAGGTCACCAACTAGCTACTTTAGTATCCTTTAACAGGTAGTGACTTTTAGGCAATACTATTCTTCTTTTCTTCCTTTCCCATTTATTGGGTGATTTCTCACATATGGTTTCACTATATTGTTCTATGGAGGACAAGATGTTCCTTCTTCTCCAGGGCATCCACCTCTCTCCTTTCTTGGAATAATCTCAAATCTGTTTTTAAAAGCTCTAATAGCAAGGTGTTACGGCCCTTCAGTTTCTCTTCTGTATAACACTCTCCATTCTCAATCATTTGGATGACACTCATCCCCACTCCTTAATCTCAGATTCCCTTTCTTGTTGAAGTCTCACCTTTGTTTCCATTAGTAACTTCACTTCCCCCAACAATCTATAGTGTGGAGAGACATTCTTTTTGTCTCTTCACCTTGTCCTGGAAAAAGATCAAATTATACTTGGAACATAGGTAATAGTCATTTGACTAGCAGAAATATAAATGTCTCCTACTTAATACAATCACTGAAGTTTCCTATACTATCCATAGTGGTAAAGATTTTTCTAGTCTTGTTTCTTAAAGTTATTTTTATTTAAATCCCCAACTTGCTAAAACTGTTTATAACCAATTAATAATTTTCAAAAGTTAAAATATTTTAAACAATTTACCCCCTTAATCTACTCTATTAATTAACTTAACCCTTTACTTGTCCCCTTACCTTTTCTAATTTCCTTTTCTTTTCCTTGCCAACTACCTTCTCCTGTTGACTTTTGTGACATTCTCCACTCCAAAATGAGTTCAATGCCTGCCTTAGAATCTTTCTTCCCACCTCAGTTCCTGCTCTCATAGTAGGAGACTCCAACATAATTAATGATATTCCATCAAATACCATAACTTCTAAGTTTCTCAATGTACTCTGTTCTCATGACCTACTTTTTCTTCCACACTACTACAGCTACATACAGATATTGATCATCATGCCATCACCCACAAATGTTTCACTCACATGTTCATAAACTCAGGAACTTATTTATCTGATCATAATCTTTTATCATTCCATTTTTCACAGTCCTGTATGACTCCTGATTCTGGTCTTCATCTCCACTTTGATCTGGAGTTCATATCCACCTCTCAGACTACTTATCACCCATGCACTGGCTACACTCTCCTCCTTTCATTCTCTCTATCCTTGGTGAAGTAATTCAGAACTACACTATCCTGCTTATTCAAATTCCTTGCCCCTCTTGTCTTAACACTAACCTAACCTTGTCAAATATTATCACTTAATAACTTTTCCCATTTGCCTCATTTGCTCCTATTCATGTGGGACTGAAGAAAGCTCAAGAAAGTTATGAAACTGTGATCATGTGATCCACCACAAATTTGTATTATCTAATCTACTGTGGGCCATCATTACAGTAATATAATAATTCTATCTTTTCCCTAATCAAAATGCTATCCTACTATCCACAATGGCTACTTCAAACTGTTCCTCCTTTAGTCTCTCACAGAATAACCCTTTCACCACACCTTTTCCATGAGGACCTCACCTCATATTTGACTGAAATTTTTAAAAATTAATTTTATTTATTTTGTTAGATATTTCCCTATAACATGTAAGCAGTTTTAATTTTTTTTTTTACATTTTGGGTTCAAAATTCTCTCCCTCTTTCTGCTGCTCCTCCCTCCTTGAGAAGGCAAGCAATTTGATTTCAGTTGTACAGATGAGGTCCTGCAAAACATATAACCACATAAGCCATATTGCAAAAAAAAAAAAACCCAAATCAAAATAAAATAATGAAAAATAGTAAAAAGAAGCATGCTTTAATTTGCATTTAGAGTCCATCAATTCTCTCTCTGGAGGTGGATAGCATTTTTCATTATGGTCTTTGGGAGTTGTCTTGGATCATTGATTTGATCAGGGTAGCTAAATATTTCAACAGTTAATCATCCTTGAAATATTGCTGTTTCTATATAGAATGTCCTGGTTCTGCTCACTTCACTTTGCATGAGTTTATATAAGTCTTCCCAGGTTTTTCTGAAACCATTGTGCTTTTAATCTCCTTTAGCACAGTAGTACAGTAGTATTCTATCACAATCATAAACCATAACTTGTTCAGCCTTTGCCCAATTAATGGACATTCCTTCAATTTCCAATTCTTTGCCACCATAAAAAAGAATTTCTATAAGTGTTTTTATACAAATAGGTCCTTTTCTATTTTCTTTGATCTCTCTGGGATATAGACCCAGTACTGGTATTGCTGAGTTAAAGGGTATACACAGATTTATAGCCCTTTGGTTATAGCTCCAAATTGTTCTCCAGAATGATCACACTAGTTCACAACTATACCAATAGGTCATTAATGTTCCAATTTTCCCACATCCCCTCCCTCATTTGTCATTTTCCTTTACCTTGACTGAAAAAACAATTGAGGCCATTTATACAATTTTTTTCCTGTTCTCTTCATTTTACATTACTCAAATGTCTTTCCTCACTTTCTCTTCCTTAACATCACTCTCTGATGAAGAGGTAGCTCCTTTCTTGCCAAAGTAAACTCCTCTACATGTACTTTTGACCCACTCTTTCTTGTCTTTTTCAGTAGATTGTCTCCATGATCACCTCACCCTCTCTCTTATCTTCAATCTTTCCCAATCTACTTTTTCCCTAACCAGTGTTGCTGGTTATAATGATTCCAATGTCTTTCCCATACTTAAAGCATTTTCATTTGATCTAACTCACCCCATTAGCAATCATCCTATTTCTCTCCTTCCTTTCTTAGCTACACTCCTTGAGAAAGACATTTATGCTGTATGACTCTACTTCCCCTCCTTTCATTCTCTTCTAAACCCTCTGCCATCTGGCTTCTGACCTTATCATTCAACAGAAGATACTTTCCCCAAAGTTAACAATTATTTTTTAATTGCCAGATCTCAATGACCAAATCTAATATCAATACATTCTGATTTCTCTGTACCATTTGACACCATTGACCAGATTCTTCCTCCTCTCTAGGTTTTCATGACAGTGCTCTCTCCAGATTCTTTTATTTGTTTGATAACAAGTTTCTTTTGCTGGTTCTTTATCCATGCCACATCCTCTAATTGTGAGCTTTCCTGAAAACTCTGTGTCCTGTGTCCTCTTGCATTTTCTCTTTATACTATCTTACTTGGTGATCTTACCAGCTCCCATGGGTTTAATTATCATCTTTATACATATGATTCCCAGATCTCCATATCAAATCTCAGTCTATTTCCTGAGTGATGGTTTCATATTACCAGCTGCCTTTTAGAAGTCTCAAGTCATCTCAAAATCAATATGTCCAAAACAGAATTCATTACCTTTTCCACATCTACAAATCTTTCCTTCCTTTGAATTATTTTATTACCATCAGGTATAAGTCTCCTAGTAAGCTATTCACAACCTCTGTATCTTATTTGACTCTTCACCCTCAATATCCAGTCTATTGAAAATATTGTCATTTCTACTTTTATGATGTATTACACCTACATCCTCTTCTCTCTGCTCACATAGCCCTCTCCTCTTCCCCCTAGTCCAGTTCAGAACCTTATTAAATCTCACCTGGACTATTGCAATAGCCTCCCAATTGGTTTCCCTGAACCAAGTCTCTTCATTCCAAATCATCTTCCACTCAGCTGTCAATGCAAATTTTTTGTCTTTTTGGAGGGGAGAAGACAGGGCAATTGGGGTTAAGTGACTTGCCCAAGGTCATGCAACTGGTCAGTGTTAAGTGTCTGAGGTCAGATTTGAACTCAGGTCCTCCTGACTCCAGGGCCAATGCCCTATTCACTGCACCACCTAGATGCTCCTGTCAATACAATTTTTAAAGCATAGATCTGACCATATTACCCTACTGCTCTGTGAGCTCCAGTAGTTCCCTATTACCTCCTGGATCAAGTATAAAATTCTGTATTTGGTATTTTGACTCTGCTTAAAGCCTACTAACCACAGCCATCATTCAGGGGGACAAACCCATGTAGAGAAGGGGTTAGCCATCTCCACCAACTGTCAACCAATTGTTATCAGGCTAGGAAAGCCAGCCTGCCTGGAATAACAAGGTACCTGTAGGGTGAGGCAGGTGGAGACATGTGCCAGGAACCTCAACTACCACCCCCCTTCAGACCTTATTGAAAATAGCCCTGAATCTAAGAGCTTCAGAAATAGAAACATCACCTAGACTGCTGGTCTTGCTTCAGACCCATCCCTAATCATCTTGGAAATCAACCTTTGTGGAGATGTGACCTGGCAAATAATTTTAATAGCCACAGCTACTAAAAATAAAAAAAAAATAAAATGATTAACGACAAAGTCCAAATTACTGTCAAATGGTTTAACATAGGAAACAGACATAATTTTTATAAGTAGAAACTCATGAAAGAGTACCATCTGCTTCACTATTGCACTCTAAGGAACACTGGGAGTTTCCTTTTGACTTGTAGCTAAATCCTCTTATACATATTGTCTCCTCCATTAGAATGTGAGATCCTTGAGAGAAGGAACTGTCTTGTTTTTCTGTTTGTATCCCCAGCATTTGGCTCAATGCTTTGCACATAGTATTTAATAAATACTCCTTTCCTTCCTACTTTCCTTCTTCCTCCCTTCCTTCTTTTTTTGTTCCATTAGTTTAAAGTTCTTAATATCCAGGTCACTTTTTGCCTTTCTAGTTGTCTTATACTTTATTGCCCTCCATGTCCCCTATGATCCAACTACACTAGCCAATGTGTTGACATTTGTATATAATGCTCTATCTCCTGTGAATTTGTATTGGACATCTCTAGTAGCTAGAGTGTTCTTGCTTCTCCATCTTCCTTCAAGACTCAGCTAAAATCTTACCATTGTCAAGCACCTTCTCCTATTCCTACTAGCTACTAGCACCTTCCCCTCTGAGATTATCTTCCATTATTCTGTATATATCTAGCTATCTACATCTTGCCTGCCCTATTATAATGTAAGCTCCTTGAGAGCAGGGGCAATGATTTTCATTTCTTTCTATCCCCAGCACTTAGCACAATACCTGGTGTGTACTAAGGGCTAATTAAGTTCTGGAAACTGATTGGCTAATTGACATTAATTACTATTATGAAAATAAAAGAGGGGATTGAGATATTGCAGATAACCACAGACACACAAACTTAATTTTTCATGTTTATTGAATCTTTATGTAATCAATTTATATATGTTTGAGGGTATCTTTGAAGAAAATAAGAGAAAGGAACAGACAAGCATTAACAAAGAATATTCTATACTAGGCCACATATATTAAGATTACACAAAATTTTATTGATAGAAAAAGTCTTATTTAATAATTCATTGATTATTAATATAAAAAAATCTAAATCAAGGAGATATATACTCATTAAGGTGTTGGCTATTGCAATGGAGCATGTTCAGTTCAGAATCCTTATTGGTGATGGATTCCCTGTAAATAGTTCCTCTTGACACACCTTTTCCCAAAATACATTATGATGATTATAATTACCTTTATAAAATGGCCTAACTTTCTAAGTGATATCTGTAATCTCTCAAAATATGTTGACTTCAGTATCCACAAAGGAAAAACTGAATGCATAAAAAATATTTGTTGTCCAGTCTATAATATGAAGCTGGAAAGATAGCCCATTAAGTTGGTCTATCAGTACAGATAGCACTTCCTTGACAGTGCAAAGGTTATTGGGACACTATTTATGAATGTCCACTGGTTTAGTGAAGGCCCCCCAGTATTTCTCTTCTCAACTTCCAGGAAATTTGCCCTGACCCTGTCATGGATGGGGACGCACTTTGGCAAGGTCATTCTTCGCATCCTAAAAGAGTTAGGAAAGTGAAGAGGAAAAGCAGAGGTTACAGGGATCTGAAGTCAGGAGAGCACTCAGGATCCAAAGTGCAAAAGATCTGGAGAAGGGAAAGCACCACAAAGTCATCAGCACCAGGACTCCTGAAGATCTTGAGGAAATGATTCTTTATTTCCCTTCTCCCCTTGGGGTGCTTTCACTGGACTCTCCAGAATCTAGGAACCTAATGCTTTTTCCCCTTTGCCCTGGGAGAGTGAGTTTCTTACAAGTTTGTTGATCATTCTCTGTTTACCTCAAATTGGCAATTGTGATAAATGCTTTTAACCATACACATTACTATTCTGACTATATTTAGTGGGAATGCAGCTTGGAGGAGGAGATTAAGAAGCCATATCCCAGTAGGGGGAGAATGATGTAAAGTCTGAAGCTGTGGTATTTTTGCAAGTAATCTGCCGGCTGGGGGCTCAGTGCTGAAAAAGAGATTTTTTTGATTCATTTTTACAACTTACCAGGGCAGTAAGAGAATATTTCTATTGGGATCCTTCTAGAGAAGGGATTCTTAACCTTTTTTTTTTTTTTTGGTCACAGGCCCCTAGGGCATTCAGAAGAAGCCTATGGACCCCTTCTCAGAAAAAATAAATTAAATGTGTAAGATAAAACATTTAGGATTACAAAGGAAACAAGTTATATTGAAATACAGCTATCTCCTATCTATGTATCTATCTATGTATCTATCTATCTATGAGGTTCACAGACCCAGGTTAAGAACTCTTGCCTAGGTAGGCAATGAAGGAGTAAGCAATGGCTAGGGAGCTGTCACTGTCTGAGCTGGTATTGAAATGGAACCTCTGCCATTTTTTTCCCTTCTTAGTTCAAGAAGAAAGTCCTTTGTGTGTGTGTGTGCGTGTGTGTGTGTGTGCGTGTGTGTGTGTGTGCGTGTGTGTGTGTGTGCGTGTGTGTGTGTGTGTGTGTGTGTGTGTGAGGATTTGAAATATAGGCTAATAAGATAGTCAAACCCAGGGGGACCCTCCAAAATAGTAGGGATGCAAATAAGAGTGACTGTCAATCCTACCCACCAGTATAGTGTGACACCACTGTTAGAAATGTTTCTTGTTCAGATAGTGATAATGGATCAGGAATTGGGTCCAAAATTGAATGGGAGGAAAAGAACAATTGATTGGGGTACATTGGGCAAATTGCACAGTGCTTTATATAGCCCCAAAGCTTCCTCCTAAAACAAAATCCCATTTTAAAACAACAATAGTCTTTTGGTGCTGCTCTGCGGCTGTCATTCATGAAATATCACACACTCCAAGGAATCAGAATTGCCCAAAGGGCCACATAGAAACATATGTTGGACATAAAGAAGCTGCAGCATGATGAGTTGTGAACTAGAAATAGCATAAAATATATCCTCAAAGACTTGTAGCTGAAAACTTCCACATGTGCTTTCTCTCATATTAAAATGTGAGCTCCTTGAGAGTAGGTACTGTATTGTTTTTCGATTTGTATCCCCAGAAGAATGCTTTGTACATATTATGTACCTAATAAATGCATCATTCATTCATTCATTCATTCATTTATATATGACCTAGAAAAGGAGGTGGGTCAACCAAATAACAATAATGAGTAATAATTACACATGGATGCCTTGGTGCTTGCTGCACTGGTATTCAAATAATGTCAAGTTGTTAAGATAAAATCCCAAGGGATGTTGGATGGTCTTCTTATGGAATGTTTACTGAAGGTTATGGACTAGTGCTACATAAAATGAAGAGGAATAGAAACATTGAAATACATAATATTGGGTGGAATATCCATGTCAATGAAATCAACAGATTACCAAAATATTGAAGTATTGAAGAAATATACTGTTCTAGGTGTTGGGTTCTAAAGGATGGGTAATATTTAACTGGGTAGATAGGGTATTTGAAGGGGGGGGAAACAGTATTAGCAAATATTTGGGTGTAGGAAAGCTCACAGTATTTAAGAGGGACAGTGAATAAACCAGTTGGGAGCAGAGGGTTCTCATAGACAACACAACTGAAATCATGGAAGTAGATGAACTCTGTTGACAATAACAGTAAAGAACTTGAAGAATACCTGTATTTAAAGGCAGGAGGAAAAGGAATATAAGACACAGAAAAGGAACAGTTTGGTAATAAGATCACCAGGATAGTGTACAGTAGTAACCAAGGAGATATAAAGCAGGAGGGGATAGATGACATATCAATACTGTAGGATTTAAGAAGAATGAGGAAAGAGGTCACTGGATGTAATGATTAAGATTGGTGGGGCAGCTAGGTGGCACTGTGAATAGAGCACCAGCCTTGGAGTCAGGAGGACCTGAGTTCAAATAGGGCCTCAGACACTTAACACTTACTAGCTGTGTGACCTTGGGCAAGTCACTTAATCCCAATTGCCCTGCCTTCCCCCCTCCAAAAATCAAACGAAAAAGAGGTTATTGAATGTAGAGATTTAGTGTAATTGTAGAGCAAAAGGTGTGTTATCCACATTCAGGGGAAAGTGAGTAATTGAGGGAAATGAGCAAAACCCACTAGTATAAGAAGCTTAGAAGTGAAAAGAAGGAGGGATATAAGATTAGATTTATAGAGGATTTCTGTGCAGGCTTGAATGAAGGGTTTGTTTGCCTTTTTGGTAGAAAAGGGGATTCCAATCCATGTTTGAAAGCAAAATGGAAATAGCTAGTGAAGAGGAAGAGATTTATTCTTGAGATTGGATGCTTGGAATGAAGGGTTAGGAAAGGAAGGACAAGAAGGAATAAGTTTAGTTTTGAATGTCAGAAGAAAAGAAAGTTTAAGTGGAGATACATGTTTATAGGTAAAGAAGAAGACAGTGAAACAGTCAGCTACTATTTATTAAGCTCCAATTGTATGTCAGTTACAGTAATAATCTCTGGCATGAGAAATTTAAAAAACCACGAATTTGATGTTATTTGCCTAGAGCAGTTGTCTCTCTAGTAGGGACCAAATATCTGAGGAGGAGACAGTAGGGGTGGTGTGGTCTCAAGGGGGATATACCATGACATCATGCTGTGTGTGTGTGTGTGTGTGTGTGTGTGTGTGTGTGTGTGAGAGAGAGAGAGAGAGAGAGAGAGAGAGAGAGAGAGAGAGAGAGAGACAGAGAGACAGAGAGAGACAGAGAGAGAGACAGAGAGACAGAGAGAGACAGAGAGAGAGAGACAGAGAGAGAGACAGAGAGAGAGAGAGACAGACAGACAGACAGACAGACAGAGACAGAGACAGAGAGAGACAGAGAGAGAGAGACAGAGACAAAGAGAGAGAGACAGAGAGATGAGAGAGACAGAAGAGGAGAGAGAGAGAGATGATAGAGAGAGACAGAGAGAGAAATGCAGAGATACAGAGAGAGACAGAAAGAGATCAATCAATTCCACCCTGCCCATGATGGTCAATTATTGGGCTTGCCTGATGCGATGACATCTAACTTTCACTCTCTATGCCACAATACTTTCCCACTCTGCTCCTTGTGTCCATTGTGCAAGCTCCCAACCTTCCAGCTTCTAACAGCATTTAATAGCTAGTTTCTGTACTAAGTTACTTGCTACCTGGCATCCGCAGCAGCACTTGGTCATTGGCTATTGGGAAAATTTTTCTACTGATTGATTCATGCTATCAAAAAGTGTGGAGAGCACTGGCCTAAATCATGACAGTGTGGAGAGACTGGGGAACTGCTTTTCAAAAACCATTGGAAGATCCCCATGGTCTATTGTATACAATATAATAAATTGCTCATCCATGATAATATCCCAATCTCCATGTCCAACCTTAATTCATATGACTCCCTGTCACGTACTCTATATTACAATCAAATTTGATTGCTCTTTCCTCTACCCTTGTGTTGACCTCTTGTCCCCCTGATTTGGCTCACATTGTCCACCAAATCAAATAAATCTGCAATGGACTTTTCCATCATCTCTGCCTGTTGCATTGTCTTCTTTTTTCATAAAACTCGACTCAGGAATTCCCTTCTCCACAAAGACTTCCCTGACAATCCCAGTGGCAGAGATCTCTCTTCTTAAATTTCTCTTAATCTTTTGCCTGGATTTCTTCTTTGCTTTTATCACATCCACTTTGATATCATAGTGATTTCTGTGTGTGTTTCTCCCAATATGATTGTTCCTATTTTGTCATCACTTTTAAAAAAACAATTTTCTGGGTAAGAGATGAAATCTCAGAGTTGTTTTAATTTATATTTATCTTATAAGCTATTAGTGATTTGGATCTTGTTATGAAAGGTCCTTTATATTTGAAATTCTTTTAAAAAGTGTTGATTGTATCCTTTGACTACTTGCCTATGGGGGGAATGGCTTTTGGTATTAAATATTTTTATCATATACATATATAATATGATATTAGACTTTTATGGATGATATTTGATGCTATTCACAACAACAAGTTGATGCATGCATTTTCCAACTTTACACTTTCTCTTCATATTCCATTTTATTGTTTTTCTATGTAACAGCCTTTACATTTTATCTAATTCAAATTGACTATTTTCTCTCTTATGATCTATTTTATCTCCTGTTTAGTTAAGAATTCTCCTCCTATAATTGGCCATTTATTTAAAACTAAGTGCAGCAAAATTTGAGTACAATGGACATGGCAGAACCTTGGAGTTTGTTATTAGGGGATTTAGTCTTGGCAAGATATTTGGGGTTGTCAGTGTCACACAGATTTGTTGGGTTTAATAGACAGAATGGTTCATTATCACAAGGAATAAAAACCATATATTTTTCCCAAAGGAATTTAAAATTCATCCACTTCTGATTCCATGTCTGGTTTCCTCATCCAAGTTCAACTGTCTTCTGAGCTTGTCACCCCACCATTTACTAATGATAAGTTAACAAAGTTCATCAACTCCTTTTTCTTCTTTGCAAAGAAGTAAAGCTATGTTATCTATTCTTACTTCCTGATGATTGTTAATCACTCTCCTTCACTGACAGATCAGCAAGCAGATCCTCCTAACATTTTTCACAATTTACTCTCTCATGTGGCACAGGGACCCAGTAATGACTTCCTACACTCCTGACAGACCCTTGAAAATATTGGATATTGAAAATACTGGAGTCAGAAAGAAAACTGATGTGGCCACAGGAGGCAAAGGTTGAATCACCAGTGCTTCTTAGTATTCCTTCTTCATTAGGATCATAGAGTTAAAAAGTACCTTAGAGGTGATCTAGTTTAACCTTATTATTTCACAGCAAAGGAAGATAAGGACTTATCCAAGGTCATAAAGGCAATTAATAGCAGAGCTCCAACTTAGACTCAAGGTTAGGGCACTTTGCTCTAGTTAGATAATATCTGGAATACTGTGTTCACTCTCAGATGCCACATTTTTTTTTCTAAAGGATATTGACAAGCATCCAAAATGGTGATCGACCTCAAGGTCATGCCATGTGAGCACTATCTGAAGGAACTTGGTCCGTTTACTTGGAGAAGAGAAGACTTGGGGCTATCTTCAAGTATTTGAAAGACTTTCAATTAGAGGAGCAAACGGGCTTGTTCTTCTCCAGGGGTGGAGAACCTGCAGCTCCAAGGCCACATTAGCCCTCTAGGTCCTCAAATGTGGGCCCTTTAACTGAATCCAAACATCACAGAACAAATCTCTTTAATTTAAAGAATCTGTTTTGTAAAACTTGGACTCCGTCAAAAGGCTGCCCTCAAGGATCTAGAAGGCCACATGTGGCCTTGAGGCTGCAGGTCCCCCACCCCTGTAAAGACAGAACTAGCAATAAAGGATAAAAATAACAGAAAGGTATATTTCAGCTTGATGCAAAGAAAAGCTTCCTAATAAATAGAGCTATTACAAAGCAGAATGGGATTCCATGGGAATGTCAAGTTAGTTGTCTCTCAGTAGATGTCTTCAAGCAAAGCTATATGTAGAGTTGGTCAGATACAGGTTGGACCATTAAAAAGTCAGCTTCTTGAAATCAGGAAACATGTTTTTGCCTTACTTTGTATCCTTGGCACTTAGCATAGTGCCTTTCACGTACCAAGTACTACATAAATTATTCTTGACTGATTGACTGACTGAGTAGCTGACCTCTGAATTAATTTCTAACTCTGAAATTCTGGGATGACTCACAGGGTTGTAGTAGGGAAAGTGCTTTTTAAACCTTATAGCACTACATGGGAACTCATTCTTATCATGACTATAGTTCAAATCTTTTGCTGTTGTTGTTCAGTCATTCAGTCATGTCTGACTCTTTGTGACTTCATTGACCATATTGTCCACAGAATTTTCTTGGCAAAAATATTAGAGTGCTTTGCTATTTCCTTCTCCAGTGCATTAAGGAAAATAGAGGTTAAGTGACTTGCTCAGGATCACACAGCTAGTAAGTGTCTGAGGCTGGATTTGAAGTCAGGTCTTCCTGACTCTAAGCCCAGGACTCTATTCCTTAAGCTATCTAGCTGCACCCCCATCTCAAATTTTTTTTTTTGCTTTGAATTTTCATGATCTTAGTAACCTTCTCTGAGTTTTTTTTTTCAGTTTGTTGTTGTTCAGTCATTTTTCATTCATGTCCTATTCTCTGTGACCTTACTTTGGGTTTTGTTGGAAAAAATACTAGAGTGGTTTGCCATATCCTTCTCCAGGTCATTCTACAGATGAGGAAACTGAGACAATCAGTATTAAGTGACTTGGCCAGGGTCACACAGCTATTAAGTGTCAGAGGTCAAATTGGAATTCATGATGATAAATCTTCCTGAGTCCAGGCCCACTCTTCCACCTTAGCTGGTCCCTCATAGTTTTAGACAGCTTATTTTCCCAGATATACCAGATGCTTAAGCCCATTCGCTCCCTATTCCTCACAGAGACCTTTCCGACATCTTGAACTAGATGTCTCATAGACATCTTAAACTCAACATGTCCAAAACTGAACTCATTAACTTTCACTGTCACTTTGCCAAGTCCTTGCCTCTTCCTAACTTTCCTGTTACTGTCTAGGGTACTACCATTCTCCCAGTTACTAAATTTGAAAATTTAGTGTCAATCTCAACTCCTCACTTTCACTCTCTGTATCAGTTCTGTTGTCAAATCCTGTTATTTCTATATTTGTGGCATGTCTAGTTTATGTCCCCTTTTCTCCTCTGACACTGACACAACTCTGGTGCATGTTGTAATTTCCTCACACTTGGACTATTACAATAGCCTGCTGTTTAGTCTCCCTACCTCAAGTCTCTCTTCACTCCAGACAATCAACAAACATTTAATAAGCACCTACTGTGTTCCAACTAACTAATCAGCTAGAATAATTTTCCTAATATGCAGGCCTAACCATGACACTTCTTGAAGCAGTAAACTTTAGTGTTTCCCCATTTCTTCTAGGATCAAATATGAAATGTTATATTTGGATTTAAAAACCCTTTCATAACCTTCTTCCTTTCTACCTAGCAAAGCCTCTTATTATTTACTCCCCTCCACACATTGTATGATCTAGTTACTCTTGCCTTACATTCCAATTCCTGACACAAAGCATTTTTGCTGGTTGGTCCCATCTTTTGAATATGATCTCCCTTTTCACCTCCACCTTTTGCCTTTCCCAGCTTTTTCAAGTCTTAGCTATAATTTCACCCCCTACCAGAATCCTTTCCCAATCTTCCTTAATCTTAGTGCTTTCTCTCAGAGATCATCTCTAGTTTATCATGGAAATATCTTGTTTGTAAACAGTTGTTTGCATGTTGTCCCCCCATTAGACTATGAGATCCTTAAAACAGGGACTTTTTTGTTTGTTTACTTTTACCTTTCTTTGTATCTCCAGCATTTAACAGTACTTGGCATACAGCCAGAAATTAATAAAATGCTTGTTGATTTGACTTGCCTTGAAGCAAGATCTCTGATTTGACTTAACTTGAAGCAAGATTTGGAGTAAACGAGTAGTATTTAATGCAACCTGTGAAATAACCTATCTTTGATTCCCAATTGGCAATTCTCCAAAGTTAAAGCTTCATCCTTCATTCAGTAATCCCCTCTGTCAGAGGCTCTCTCAAAGGGTTTTGAGGGAATTCTAGTCTCAAAGCTGGGACCTGGAAGATCTTGCAAGATCTCTCCTCTCTTTAGCTCTCACCAGCTTCACCTTCACAGACAGAGCACTGATTAATCAGTCTCATACTGTTGGACTTTGAGCCTGGGCTTCTATTAACCTATGGGTCTGACTTTCACAGTCATGTAGAGTATGGTACATTCTGCTGGTCTCTGCATTACCTATGAAATGCCATTATAGCTTCATAAAAGTTGTTGGCTGCAACTATCATTCCCACAGTTCTTAGCAGCAACCAACAGGAATATTTTACAAAAAAACTCTTTGTTCCCATCCTGGGCTCTGTATTTCATGGGGTTAGGTGGGAGGCAGATGAAGGAGAGAACAGAGGTTACTTTAAAGAGTTCAGAGTTTGTCTTCTCTATCTTTAAAAATAACAAGAGGGAGTAGAAGTAGAACCTCCCTGCTGCTCTGGCTTCCACCTTCCCCAATCCATGTAAAAAGGGGACTCTAAACAAACTTTGGAGCTGCAGAACCCACAAAATGACACAGAGAAGCTAACCTCCCACTGAGGACAGCCTGGCAGGAATCCTCCAGCTCAGCACTCTGGGAGCTGAGCCCAGCCCCACACCTGAGGCTTTAGCCCCAGGGTGGTCCTGACCAGCTGCCTGCCTGGAGGGACTCCAGATCAGCAGCAGCTGTAGCCATTTTCAGATTTATCCACACATAGATGTGAAGGACAAAGTGAGAGGTCAGTGCAGTCTGGACTTTGGGACCCAGTAAGTGGGAGTGCATGGTGTGGCGTGGCTTTTGCCCCTGGGGGGAGAAGCCACTGAGACTCAGGCACAGCCAGCCAGCGCCACGTGGCAGCTTCGGCTCCTGGCCTGCAGAGTGTAGGGGGACCAAGCACCAGTTTGAGGGGTAATTGCTCTTGCTTTAAACTTCTTGGATCTGGATTGCAGTCTAGGGTGGAGGTCCTGGGGTGTGTGTCCAGCTTGACAGAGCATGTGGAGGCCTCAGAGAGGGCATCCATCTAATACCTCTGGCAGCTGAGAAAGCCCCAGCATTTGGGACGAAAGCTCCCCTGTCTGGTGGCAGAGTCCTACTGTGGCAAAAAGCCCAGGGGTCAAGTGACTGAGGGGAGACATGACCTGGGAAAGGAAACAAAGCAGACAGAAGATTCCAACATTAGACTCCTATTTTGGGGACAAAAGGGAGCAAAGCATGGAATAGGAGGAAGACAGTGAAGTCAGAACTCCTGCACCAAAAGCTTCAAAGGAAAATACGAGCTGGTTACAGGCCATACAGGACCTTAAGAAGCAGATAAGAGAAGTGGAGGAAAAATTGGGAAGAGAAATGAGAATAATGCAAGAAAATTACAAAATGAGAGTCAACAGCCTAACTGAGGAGAATCACACCTTAAAAAAATAGACTAACTCAAATGGCAAAAGAGGCTCAAAAAAGCAATGAGGAGAAGAATGGCTTAAAAAGCCGATTTTGCCAGATGGAAAAAGAATCTCAAAAGCTCACTGAGGAGAATCATTGCTTCAGAATGAGATTGGAGCAAATGGAAGCTAATGACTTTATGAGAAATCAAGATGCTGTTAAACAGATTCAAAAAATGAAAGAATAGAAGGCAATGTGAAATATCTCATGGGAAAAACCACTGACCTGGAAAATAGATCCAGGAGAGATAATTTTAAAATTATTGGACTACCTGAAAGCCATGATCAAATGATCCTAGAAATCATCCTCCAGGAAGTTCTCAAAGAAAACTGCCCTGATGTTTTAGAATCAGAGGGCAAAATAGAGGTTGAAAGAATCCACTGATCACCTCCTGAAAAAGATCCCAAAAAGAAAACACCTAGGAATATTGTATCCAGGTTCTGGAATTCCCAGATTAAGGAGAGAATATTACAAGCAGCCAGGAAGAAACAATTTGAATATTGTGGAAACACAATCAGGATAACCCAGGATCTGGCAGCTTCTACACTGAGGGATCGAAGGGCTTGGAATATGATATTCTGGAGGTCAAAGGAGCTGGGATTAAAACCAAGAGTCACTTACCCAGCAAAACTGAGTATCATGTTTCAGGGGAAAATATGGTCATTCAGTGGAATAGAGGACTTTCAAGCATTCTTGCTGAAAAAACCAGAGTTGAATAGAAAATTTGACATTCAGATACAAGAAGCAAGAGAAGCATGAGAAAGTAAACAGGGAAAAGAAATCATAAGGAACTTATCAAAGTTGAACTATTAACATTCCTACATGGAAAAACAATAATTGTAACTTACGAAACTTTTCCCAGTAGTTGAAGGGAATATATATATATATATATATATATATATATACATACATACATATATATGTATGTATATATGAGGGTATATGGGCATATGAATACATATGTGAATGTGTGTATATGTGTTTACAGGTATACATAGATAGACGGCACAGGACCAATTTTACAGGAAGGGATGATACTTAAAAGGTGAAATTAAGAGGTAAGAGAGGAATATAATGAGAGAAGATGGGGAGAGACAGAATGGGGTAAACTATCTCATATAGAAGAGGCAAGGGAAATGATTACAATGGAGGGGAAGAATAGGAAGGCAAAAGGGAATGGGTCAACCTTATTCCCATTGAATTTGGCTTGAGGAGGGAATGAAATACACACTAAATAGGGTATCTCACCCTCCAGGAGAGTAGTGAGGGAAGGGGATGAGAGGGGGGATGATGGAAGGGAGGGCAGGCTGCGGGTGGGAGGGAAGTTGGAAGCACTCACTTTTGAAAAGGGACAGGATCAAAGTAGAGAATAGAACAAGTGGGAGGTGGGATAGGAGGGAGGGAAATATAGTCAGTTTTTTACAATACATCTACTATGTTATTGTTTTGCATGAGCCACACATGTACAACCTATATTGAACTGCTTATCTTCCCAGTAAGGGTGGGTGACAAGGGAAGAAGGGAATGAATCTGTAATTCAAAGTTTTAAAATAAAATACTTATATATACATATATATATTAATACTATTTTACATGTAATTGGGAAATAAGATATACATGCACTTGGGCATAGAGATCCTGTGGAAAAGTCAAAAGGGGTATGGGAGAAAATATGGGAGAGAGCAGATTGGAGGAAGGGATATACTGTGGGACTGCTATTTTGGGGCAGTGGGTAGGGGAAAAATGGGGAGAAAATTTGTAACTCAAAATCTGGCAGAAATGAATGATGTAAATCAGAAGTTAATAAAGCATTTGGAAAACAAAACAAAACAAAACAAAAAAACAACAAGAGATATGTTCTTTCCATATTATAGTTGAAACATAATGTCAGAGTAGGGTGTCTTTCCCTTTTGAAATATTCCTTTGTGTTCCCACTGACCTCTATCCCCACACCAAAGTTCATCTAGAAGTCAGTAATATATACCCCCATTCTTCTCATCTCTGAGCTAGTTTTTGTCATTGGTACTGGGTGGGGTTGTTTTTGTGATGCTATCCTTCCTCTCTTCTTCCCACCCCCACCTCCAGCTCCCAAGCTCCAGGCCTATTTGATTTCCACTTATGCTAACATTTCCTGTAGGTTCCGAGCCTTAAAAATATCATAATTTCTTTCCATTTATCTCTCAAGAAATTTCTGAGAACAACTGGGAGGGTTCATTCAAATTACCCAAATGTACTTCCTGCCTCAGGTAGTAGAAGAGCTAAGTACTCCTTGACATTTCAATGTACTCAGTTTATGGAGAAAGGGGAAAAATAAATCTCTGTTATATAAAAATATGCACTTAAATCTTATTATGATAACCTTCCAGGGGTTACCTATGTCCAGATTCTTTAACTGTATTCAATTTCATTAAGTAATTTGAATGGGCTATTGTATGGGGCAAGGGAAAGTTTGCATTATCTTGGAATTTTCCTTTGCAGTGGTATTTATTATTATGACAAGATTGACATGTATATCTATTTCAGGTGTCAGCAATCTACTTAGCTGAATGTGAAAGAAATTAGAACCAAGTTTCTCTATTTGTTAAATGTGGATAATGACATCTGATCTATCTACTTCACATGATTTATGAAGGTCAAATAAGAGAATAGATATAAAATGCTTGAAAAGTTAATAGTGCTATTCAGATGCAAAGCATTAGTATTAAAAAAAAAATGAAAGGACTAGGAGTATAATGAAGGTGGAAGCAAGGGAATGAGAAAGGAGTGAAAAGAAAGGTACTTATAAAAGTGAGAAAACAATCACTCCAATTCTATTGGTTAACAAATTTAGATCTATTTTTTCTTTATTCACCATGTGTTTCTTTGGTCTTTTTTTTTTTCCTCCAGATTGTGAAATAATTGAAGGCAGCTCCTGTGTGGTCTCTAAATATTCTTGGGAGTGGAGAGAACTTGAGAACGAGAATGCATATCAACACATTGTGATTAATGATAATGATGAGATAATAATGAGAATCAGAAACTTCTTGCCAATCACAGCTTTAGACTCCTACTTTTCAAAAATGAACTTCTGCCAAAAGACTTCTTTTAGAAATGAGTGTGTGTGTGGAATTTAATTATAAAAATGGCAACTCTAAAAAGGAAACATATCTCAGAGAGGCAGTGTGGTATAGGAGGAATCACCCTGCCCAAGGAATCCGAAGACCCAAGTTCATAGTCAGATTGTGTGAATAGTTATACGTTCATTGATGATGATCGTGGGCAAATCACGACCTCCCCAAACTCCAGTGTGCTCATCTGTAAAATGGAGCACTCCTTATCTCACAGTGGTTACTATAGGGTAGATATATAGAGATTTGAGTTATTATTATTATTATTATTATTAAGCAAAAGCCCTAGGTCACACAGCCATTAATTGTACAACTTGCTCACAAAACAAATATAATTTTCAAAATTACAGGTTGAAGAAGAAAAGGGCTAGATAATAGCCCTTGTGAAAAATATATTGCTTTTAACCAATTATTCAATCATTGAACATTTATTAAGTGCCTACTCTTTACCAGGCATTGGGCTAAGGACTAGACACTGTGTGAAGTACTGTATTTTAATTTTAGTGGATTACAAATTCAGTATGAGTTACTAGTATAACGTTGCATCCAAAAAAGGTAATCTTATTTGAGGCTAAATTTAGAGACGTACACTGTCCAAAACGAAGGTGATGACAGTCTTCTCATCCTTTCCACTACTCAACTCTCCTTTGAAACACTGGATTCAGTCCTAAAGTCACATGTTAGCAAGGACATTGATAAACTTGAAAGCATTTAGAGTGAAGTGAGTGGGACAGTAAAGAGACTGAAGAATATGCCCTAAGAAGATCAGCTGAATGTACTGGTGATATTTCTAATCAAGAGAACAGATTTGGAGAATGTATGATAGCTATCTTCCAGTATTTGAAGGAACTATCTTGTAGAAGATGGATTAAGACATTTACTCCCTGGAGCCAGAGTGTAGAACTAGGAATAATGGATAGGAATTGCAGAGAAACATATTGAGTAGGCTCAATTAAAATGAAAAAAATAAAAAACTTCTTAGCAATTAGAACTATTATTGTAACAAACAACTTTCATACAGAATTTGAGTGGTCACTTACTTGAGGATATTATGGAGAGGATTCTTTTTTAAAGATTTTTATTGTTATCTTTTGTTTTTATGTTATGTGCCCTCTCCATACTTTTCCATCTCCCCTCCCAAAGAGTAATATCTTATAACCAAGGATTAAAAAAGTTAAAAAGAGGATAGAAAATCAGTAAAACTGATAAATATATAAAAATACTAACATTCTGTGCAATGTCTCAAACCCATGGACTTCTACCACCATCTCTATAAAGGACTTGAGGAAGGTGCCTTCTCATATCCCTTCTTTGAGATTGAGCTTCTTCTTTACATTTTCCATACCATTCTCCTGCAATTATTTTTCCTAGGTCTGCACTTTTCATGTGTAGCTCCCCACGCTTCTCTGTATTCACCGTAGCCATGTCTTCTTACAGAACAGTACTATTGTATTGTATTCATTGTAACACAATTTGTCTAGCTCTTCCCCAAATGAGGGACATCTAGTTCATGTTTAGTTCTTTGCCACCACAAAAAGGATAGCTACAAATATTCTGGTATATGTAGAACTTTTCCTTTTGTCAGTGTCTTCCCTGAGCTATATATCTACCCTTCTGGAATATTGAACTAGCAAATCTGCCATTGGGATCCCTAATGACTCTGATGGATCTGCTACTTGCCTGGGATCTCCCCTCTCAGAATATTCATGCTTAATATCAGGAAAGAATAAATACAAAAAATAGAGAGGCATGTGCTCATGGACACATGGTACCAAGGTAGGAGATAAGGCAGCTCCCTTTCTCCCACCTCTAAGCATCTCCCAAAAGTTACACCTACCTTGATGCCAGAGAGAAAATTCTTTGGAAGGCAGAGGGAGGGAGGAGACAAAAAGACCAAAAGAAGGTTGAATCATTACTTTGGTATGCCCACCCATTTCCAGCTCAGCAACTCATGCATTACTAGTCATTCTAACCTCTCAGCAGACTGCCAACCACATAGTATGGCCAATGAGCTTTGTAGATTTATTGAGCCTCTATACATGGTTTGATTTTAAGCAAGCAGTGATTACCTGACTTTGCTTTAAGAACTTAAACTACACATGAGATATCAGTGCCTGCTTCTAACATGTCCCTGTCCCCAATGGTCATACTCTCACTACTATTATGTTGTCCATATTTTTCCATTCTTTTGATGAAAAAATGCCCAAAATAATGATTGACTTTTTGCTCAGTCCTTATCCTTCTTTATATCAATGCTGTGTTTTACATTATTGACAACCCTCTCCTGCTGCATACTTTACTGGGTTTTCATGACTTTGCTCTTTCTTGCCTCTCCTCTTACCTGTCTGACTACTCCTTATCAATCTTTTTAGTGGGTTATCATCAGTGTCATTCCTCCTAACTGGAGGTATGACCACAGCTCAGGGCAGGGGCCTTTCTCTTTCTCTCTCCCCTCTCTTGATGATTTGATCAACCCAGATGGGACTCAGTTATCATCTCTGTGCAGATGACTCCCAGATCTAGATATCTAGATCTTGTTTTTCTCGTGGACCTCAGTCCCACGTCATTAACTCTCTGATGGACATTTTGAATTGAATGTTCAGTAAGCATGTTCAAATGTCTAGATATCATGTTCAAGACAAAAACTAATGATATTTTCACCCAAGTTCCCCCCTTTCTTTTGAGGATTCAGAGACCTTCTAGTTGCCCAGGATTGCAACTTCATTATCATTCTCATCTCCTCATTTTCATTCACCTCATATATCTAGTCAGTTGCCAAATCTTGTCCATTTTTACCTCCATAACATCCCTTTTATCTATATTCTTCTACCCTTTCACATAGCTACCAACCTAGTTCAGGTCCTTATCCTCTCTCACCTGGACCACTGTAAAAGATGTCTAATTGTTCTCCTCATATCAAGTTACCTCCCATGCCAATCCATCCTCTACACAGCCACCAAAATAATTTTTCTAAAATACATTTCCAAACCATGACACTCCTATGTTAACTCCCTCTTCTGAATAATAATAGCAAATAGTATTTTTCTTATTTCTCCTTCATATTATGGGTCATTGTATTACAAGGGGAGGGAAACAAATCAAACTATAGCCTGTTTATGTAAATGAATGTCAGCCATGATATATTGAGCTATGTGTAGATGTATTTATACATACATATACACATATGTATATGTGTACTTACATAAAATGTTCATTTATATACACATACATATTCATGGATTAGGAACTGGATTTGAGATTTCACTGGCAAATCTGGGTGAAGAAAGTCCTTCTACCAGTGTAGGCCAGCACCATCTATCCAACTTAATACCTAGGATAGTATAGCCAGTATGGGTCAGGGGCGGGACTTGAGCCTAGATCTTCTTGACCTCTTATATACTACGCCATGCTGCTTCATATGTGTTGTGTGATTGTGGTTTGTTCTTAACTGATGAAGAGGACCATGACATCAGGAAGATGATGACATGACTAGCAATTAAATTGGATTTAAGTGAGGGAGAGCTGAATAGTCACCAGTCTCACTTTTCCCTCCAGAGCATCTGGGTCCAGTGGCCAGATATAGATCAGGACAACTGGAGATGGCCCACAATGCAGGGGGAGATGTTGGCCTTTTTAAGCTAAGTTCTTTCTGAGTTAACTCCTTTACTGGGGCAGCTAGGTGGTGTAATGGATAGAGCACCAGGACTGAATTCAGGAAGACTCATCTTCCTGAGTTCAAATTTGGCCTCAGACACTTATTAGTTGTGTGACCCCGGGCAAGTCACTTAACCCTCTTTGCCTGAGTTTTCTCATCTATAAAATGAGCTGGAGAAGGAAATGACAAAACACTCTTATGTTTATGTTTAAATTGGATGCATATGGTATGTGTATATTTATACATGTGCATATGTATATACACAAAAATATATATATCTACATATAGGTATATATATATATCTGTAAATTTTAATATACACATTTAAAAGGGAGTTTCCCCATCCAAGGAGTTCTCTTTATTACTATCAAGTCCTTAACACTATGATGAGGGAAAAGGTAGTTCACTATAAAGAGATTTTAAATAGAGATGAGATATTTGTATTAGACATTGTAACTTCTCTGTCTGGTTGTTAAAATGTTTATTGGTTTACTACATATTTTTTGTGAAGTCTATTGTAACTTCTTCTAACTTTTTGTGTCTTGAAAGTTTTATTCTTTTCTACCTGTGATATTACTGAATTCCATGGCAGTTCTGTAATATTATCTAAGCCTCCTACTCTAAAATACACCATGTACAAGGTCCTTCCTAAGACAGTTGAGGAAATTCTCTGGGCATGTCATCCACCCTGAGGTAAAACACTATCACTCAAGTTTGCTAAGTGTGTGCCAAGAACAGGGTAACTAAACACCCTATCATGAGTTCAAAAGGCTTTTCATCCCAGTCACTTGTGCACTACATAATCAATGACTCCCTAACATTTGGGCCTAGATTAAAAAAATTGCTGATAACCATATGAGAAGTGAAACTTTTCTCTATGTAAGGAAGGATAACATCCTTAAATTGTACTGCCTGTCCTCCACAGATATGACAATGTATAATTTGAGTAGAAACATTGAGTAGAAGCTTGTTATAGACTCTGGAGGATCATAGTAGGTAGTGCTTTCTAACACCTTTCTCCAGCATCTTGGGACTCCACTTAGGTGCACAAGTTATATATTGGGCTCTGTTTTTAATTTTAGTGGCATGATGCCAAGACCATAGAACTATTCATTTAGCGAATATTTGCTATTAAATAATAGGAAACAGGTGAGAGAGACTGACCACCTCACTTGCCTCTAAATTAACCCATCAGATCCATGCTATATGTATTATAGTTATTTGTATTTGTGATATATATGTTGAAAAAATATCTAAACTTACTCAAGTTCTCTGATGACTTTTCATCCATTATCTCCTCTGAACCACTGAAATCTGGCTACTGTGCTCACCACTAACTTTTTTTTGGTGCTGTCTTCTGGCCTTTGTGTGTTGTCTGTGGCTTCCACAAAACTTGCCCCAAGTTCCCATTTAATTTCTTATGCTAACCCACAATAAAAAAGGGGTCAAAGCTGTGATGTGGAAGGCATAACTGTATTGTCTTTAAAAAAAGTTTATATTCTTCTTAACCCTTCTGTAGCATCTGAAACTGATGCCCTTCTCCTTCTGGTTTCTGAGCATTCTTATTTTGGGGGTTCATTTCTTATTTTCATAAGTTGCCTAAATCAAGATCACGTCCCCTCCCTGATCCCTAACATTTTCAATAGTGGCCAAGGTGCTGCCATTGGCCCTCTTCTCATCTCTTTCCATACTCTTTCTTTTGGCGACTACACATACACACACACACACACACACACACACATCTGACTTCAATGAACATAATCTATGCACGTAACTTAAATCTACTTAGCTAGCCTCAAAATCTCCCATGAATTTTGTCTCAACATCAACTTCCTGTTCAATGCCTCCACCTTAATGTGTTGCTGGCATCTCAAACTCAAGATTTCCTAAATTGGATTCATCACATTTGACACTCAATCTTCCTTTTCTCAAAAACTGACAGCAACACCATCTCCTAGTAACCCAGGTTCTGAACCTCAATCATATAAGATTCTGTCTTCTCCTTTTAATCCAAACAGGTGCCAAGTTCTATTGATTCTGCTGTAGCAATATCTCTTGTAAACATTTTTTTATTCCCCAGACCCTAGCATGATGCCTAGAATGTGGTAGGCACTTAGATTGATTGAACCATTCCCATTTTCCATTCCCAATTGCTACCACCTTAGTTTAGGCCCTTATCACCTCAGTTAACCAATCAATTAGCCATCATTTATTAAGCACTTAATTATGTCTACTATTTCCAATTTGTCCTGTGTATTTGTTTACATGCAATTATTGCTTGTTTACATGCAATTATTTGCACTGAATTCTGAGTTCTTTGGGAATAGAGGCTATTTTTTTTTACCTTACTTTGTATGCTCAGTCCTTAACAAGGGTTAGGCACACAGTAGACACTTAATTTTTATTAAAAATTCATTTATTGACTGCCTATGTTCCAGATGCTGTGCTAACCACTAGAGATACAAAGAACATGAGGAAAAAAAAAACTAGACCTGCCCTCATGGAGTTAACATTGTAATGAGAGAGACAACATGCCAAAAAAAAGGTACATACAAGATACATAGAGAACTAATGGAAGGTAATAAACCTCTTAACCTATTCAATTTGTAATACAGCACTAATATCTCTGCCTCCATTTTTTTTCTTCTTTAACATCTAAACTTCATAAAAATACCAAAATATTTTTTCTTACGAACATATAAAGCCATGTCACTCCCTGAAACTTTTACTATCAACTATGGGATAAAGTACTTTTGTTGTTGCTCAGTCATTTAGCTGTGTCTGACTCTTTGTGACACTATGGACCATACTACAGCAATCCTTTCTATTTTCTACTGTCTCTTGAAGTCTGTCCAAGTTCACATTCATTGTTTCCATGACACTTTCTATCCATCTCATCCTCTGCTATCCCTTTTTCCTGTGTCTTCAATCTTTCCCAACATCAGGGTCTTTTCCAGTGAGTCCCATCTTCTCATTACATGGTCAAAATATTTAAGCTTCAGCTTCAGTATTTGACCTTCTGGTGAAGAGCCTTTAAATATAGATTGATTGGATCTCCTTGCTATTCAAGGGACTCTCAAAAGTCTTCTCTACCACTTCAATTTGAGAGCCTTGATTATGCATTGTTCAGCTTTCCTTATAGCCCAACTCTCACAGCCATATGTTGCTAATGGAAAAACCATAACTTTGACCGTATGGACCTTTGTCAGCAAGGTGATGTCTCTGCTTTTTAATATACTTACATATTTGCCATAGCTTTCCTTCCAATAAGCAAGTGTCTTTTAATTTTGTGGCTACAGTCACCATCTGTAGTAATCTTTGAGTCCAAGATTATAAAATCTGACTCTCCTTCCACCTCTTCTTCCTCTATTTGCCAGGAAATGATGGGACCAATCGCCAAAATTTACATTTTTTTGGTATTAAGCTTCAAGCCAGCTTTCAACTCTCTTCTTTCTCCCTCATCAAGAGGTTTCTTAATTCCTCTTCCCTTTTTGTCATCAGAGTGGTATTGTATGTATATCTAAGAGTTTTGCTATTTCTTCCATCATGCTCCTTAATAACTTTAAATACCTCCTCCCCACATCATACTTCAGTTACATCTCCCGTCTTACTACCAACAACTTCCCTTAATAGTATCTATATTCTAGGCGAACTAATGAGAGGATAATGGAATCAAAAAATTAAGAATATAATTTGGGGATCTAGCTTAGTGGTAAAGCCTATGAACACCTTCTCAGAATCATGATTTTAAATGAATAAACTAAAATACCATGGATTAGAAAGAAAATCAATTGAATTGAAATGCAGTCATCAAAATTAAAAAAAGAAAACCAAACATATGGATTCCAAGTTGGGAATCGCTGTTCAATGGTCCCATTTTATAGATGATGAAATAGAAGCCAAATGTGGCATAGCTAGCTGGAGGAAGAGCTAAGATTAAAACAATAGGTCTCTCCTTTCTCAGCCTAGTGTCTGTCAAATAATGTTCTATGATTATCAACCACACTCAGAACTGCAGCTCACATATGGTGTCAGAAAAAGCCCAGACAAATGAAGCATAGGCCAGGGGCTAGCTTCTGGTGTCACTTTTCAAGCAATTATTTCAGTTTTGCCACTTGAGTTGCAATAAAACTATATGCTGATTTACTTCGGTCCCTGGCTCCTGTCTCTTACAGGCAGCTTCGTAATTCTTATCACCGTTCATCCTCTGTGTGACGAATGCCATCGATCATTAAAAATGACAGCCATAATTTTGCTACTGAAGAAGATGATCTTTTAAACCTGTCAGCAAAACAAAAGGATTTTAAATGATGCTGATGAGATCTTGTTAAATCGTTAGAAATTTGAGAGTGTGAAAAGTGTCCTTTTAAAAAAGCTCAGGCTGGATTTTATTATAACTCATTGCTGATTGGCCAAGTTTCTATGGTCAGAGTGTAGGTGGAAGTGGGAAGTCCTTGTAGGCTCCATCATTAGCTCAATAAATGACCCGGGGACAATCAAATTAGTGGGGACTAAGTGCATGAGAAATGAAGGACAGTAGAGAGGGAGAGCCTGCACAGTGTCAAGAGTGAAAAGAAGACAGGAGCAAAGGCACCAGAAGAAGCAAAGAAAGAGACCTGAGGCCAGGAGAAGCAAGAAATTGATCTTGGTCATTTCTGAAAGGAAACCCATCCATTTATCTCAGATACTCAGAATTGTCAATGTTAATAGGGGCCAAAGTCATCCTAATGAAGTGCCACTTTTCTTCTTTCCCTTTCCTTGATTCAGTCTTCCCAGAGAGAACAATTGCTGACACGACAGGATGTCAATCTCCACAGCTCTGTAGTAAAAAAATATAGAATCTTGTCCATTTAAAAAAATGAAAATGAACTTCAGTCTCATGTCCTCTTTTCACTAGAGACAGAAAACTAATTAAATGAAATAGGCAAATGCTCAGGGTACCAAGACTAATGAAGAGGCTTGCTCTCTTCCAAGTAGAAGGCAGTGATCCTGCAAACAGTTGTTATTAGAGAAGAGCTGATGCTGAGAGGTTGGAGGATGGGGGTGGATTTGCCCAAGGTATATCTGAGGGAGAGGTCTCTGCTACAAACTCATGCTTGAAAGTATCTGGGTGACCTCTTTTATATCAGCTGAAGCAAAGTCCCATTATATGACCTATAAAATCAATGCATAAATCACCAACTCTGGCTTTGTGCCAAGTTCAAATTTTGTGACTTTTTTTTAAAGAGAAAACTCCCCCCCAAATAATTTTTTTTGCAAAAGTTGTCATGCAAGCAAATGAACTTCATTTATTTAGCTAAACTCTGTCTTTGTGTAAACCTTTTAAGGTTTTATTCCCTGACTTACTCTTTTCTTTTTGTTTTTCTTGATCTGGAGTGCTAGGTACCAAGGCAACCTGAGGGAGTGGATTAAACCTTTGACGTAGAGTCAGAAGCCTGGGTTTGGACGTCAGTTTCACCATTTGGTAGGAGGAATAATCTTGGACGAATCTATTAAACTCTTTGAGGATAAGTTTCTTCATCTGGAAAATGGGAATAACATTTGCACCTTTCATTTCTAAGGATGGCTTCAAAGAAAGTACAATGGACAGTGTAAGACTTGGAGTCAGGATGGTTCATGTTTGAAACCTACTTCAAATGCTTAGTTTGTTTGAAGCCTTGCTTCAGATGTGAATAATAGTACTTATTGCACAGGTTACCATAAAGATCAAGTGAGATTAAATAATTTTGCAAACCTTCAAAAGTTATGTAAATGTGAGCAATTGTAGGTTTATCTTTTCATTAATCCCTTATCTGTTTTGAGCCTTTTCATGATGTCAGAGACTTTGGGGTGGAAGGCGACAGAAGGAGAAAATATAGTTTCCTGGATCATTGCAAGGACTTGGTGTTTAGCATAAATACCTCCTACTTTGAAAAACAAAACAAAACACTTATTTATTGTCGTCTTTTAAAATATCATCTACATTTCCCAATGTATCCCTTCTCCCCAGTGATTTCTTGTAACAAAGTAGAAAGAAAATTAAAAAAAAATCAGCAAAACTAACCAACATATTGAAACATTCTGATGTTATACATAATGCTCTATACCCATATTCCATTACCTTTGCAAAGAAACAGGAGAATACTTCTCACTTTTATGACCTATATTCCTTGGCTGCCAAATATTATGCCACTTTTAGAATGATCACCAGAAACACATAACTGGAGATCATATAGGTAGGATTTCTTTTTTAATTATAGAGGCCCATGTGATGGCATCAACTACTCCTCTCTGTGCCAGTTATTCCCGACACTTTAATAAGTAGAGGTGCTAGAGATGAGACCTTTCCTGCTCTAAATAAACCCTGTAATGTCAGAGCAACTTGATGGAATATCCCAGTATCTAAGGAGACAGCATTTTCTGCAGGTACAATGTAATAAAGCATAGCTTTATTGTGAGCAAAATGCTGATAATTATTGTTATCCTATTTCCATAAATTTCTCCTTGGAGATGAGTTTAGAAGGATCTATTTTCCACTGTACCTTGTGTTTGAAGACAATGCTCTTCACCATATAGATGTGGCTGAAAATACTGATGTGAACTGAACAGTCCCTTGGACTTTTCAAATTGAATTCATTTAAATTCAACAAACATTTATTACGCAAATGTCAGAGCTGGTCTTCGATTTGCAGTGTTTATCGCATTGGTGACTAGATTTCTCATGCTGATAGACAACTCAGAGCCCAGGCTCTGAAAAGAACTTTCCCATAGACACCATTTCTGATCCTTCCATAGAGCTGTCTGCCCTCACAATGTCCCTGTTGCACACAGTTGTAATTGGGGTCAATTTTAGGGTTTCTTTGGTATGTGTTCTCTGGCCACTTTTAGGTCCATGTGAGCTTCTTGCATGTCAACTTCTGTCTTAGTCAGCCCACAACTATCTAAGGAGAAGAATACCAGACTTGGAATCAGATGACTTAGATTCATAGCCTATCCAAAGTTCTGCCACCTGTTTGACCTTGGACAAATCACCGAACCTCTCTGGTCTCTCAGTCTCTTCATCTGTAAAATGTAGGCATTAGACTCAATAACCTCCCAAATCCTTTTTAGTTCTACATATATGATCTTATGATCTTTTACAAGAGTATGGTCTACCCCATGGAACTGAGTAGAAGAAACGAAAATACTATGAATGAATAAAAATGATAGCATGAAGAGGGAATAATGAATTCTTTGGTGGACTAGGTCTCAGAAAGATTAAGGAGCTGGGAAAGTTTACTTAGATATTTTTATCTTCCCTTTCATAATCTTCCTCTTTTATTGTTGCTTCCCATTCTTCTAGGTTCCTAGTAACTGAAATGTACCCCAACTCTCTAATATCCTCCAGGGATTCTTAACTGGGAATGCATTTAAAATGTTTTGATAATTATTTTTAATATAATTGATTTTCTTTATTATCCATGTTTTAATTTTATTCATTATATTCTGTGAAAGAGTATACAGGCTTTATAAGACTCTCTGTAAAGGGGTTCATGACACACAAAAAGTTAGGATGTCATATATGACACTATCTCCCTCAGGCTTTCACTCTCAAATAAATGTTGTATTCTACAACTCTCCCTTCTTTGATTATCTGTAGAATGTTGGACTTGGAGTCAGGAAGACCTGAGTTCAAATATTGCTTCACATACTTATTAGCTATGTATTCCTGGGCAAGTCATTTAGCCTTTTTCTGCCTCAGTTTCCTTATCTGTAAAATGAGGATAATAATAACATTTATGTTACTAAGTTGTAAGAATTAAATGAAGTAATATTTGTAAATTGTTCAGGAAATCTCAAAACTCTGTATGTGTCTTATATACTCAATCTCTCTGTCACCTTTCCTATGTCTGTTTCTCACAAAGTCTCATTCTTTTGTAGTCATCAGGTTGAAAAAAATAGAAAAAAACTGATTTTTACTAAAATGATTATTTATATTCCAAACAGATGAAAACAATACTACCTTTTCCCACCCTTTACTCTCCCAAAGAAAGAAACCTGAAGAGTAGAATTTCAGGTACTAAAACAAGCTAGCTGTTTTTAAGAGGGGGGGAGGGTCATGGATAGAGGTTGGGGGCAACACACTTTTCATAATACCTCATTCATCTCAGCATTCCTCAAATTATACTCACAAACTGTTGTCTACTGGGCCTATTCACAACACCATCACTGAATCATTTTATGGAGGCTCAAAAGATATTCTCACCCCATTCCCTTTAGTCTCAACTCTCACCTGCCACTTAGCTTTCTGGTCAAAGGTGAGAAAGAGAAAGGACCAAGAAGTTTGAACCTACATTCTCAAAGGCCTGATGCAGATGATCTTGAATTTGCCCCCTGTAACCCTGCTTACTAGTTCTTTATTCTTATGTTTTACCCTCTCCAAGACCTCTCTGTGCCAGGAATCACACTATGTTTCCGTTCTCAACAGATAGACTCAGGGTGCAGAGTAAAACAAACTATTTGGACATGATCAAGGTAGGAATTTCTTTTATCTGACTACACATATTTGTTACAAGGCCTTCAGTTTTTCTTTTTTTTTCTTTTCTAATTTTCGTTTTCTTTTTTCCAATGGGAGAGGTGGTTGAGTGAGAAGATATATTTTTTTAAATAAAAAAATGCAATGCAATGAAAAAAAATCACAAAAACAAAAAGAAATGAGTGTGATACAAGTGCTAAGTTAAAAGAATCAGAACAGGACATTTTATGTTTGCTTTAACCTTTGGTTACTTCACTAGAAGTACAATCTCATCACTATGGGTCCTTCCATAGCTTCAGACTGCAACCTATCTGGGCTTTCTCAGACTGTGAGATTCTTGTCCATGAACTTGGGTAAATCTTCCAGAAAGCCAGATGTGGGGGCTCATGATGGTAATCCCTACTATTGGGGCAGCTGATGCTGGTAAATTGCTTGAACTTAGAAGTTCTGAGCTGCAGTAAGACAAACACCATTAGGGTGTCCATATTAAGTCCAGAACTAACATGGTGAGCCACCAGGAGTGGGGGTCCACCAGACTATGTAGGGAGGGGTAAACCATTCCATTTTTGAAATGTAAGGGTTCAAACTTCTGTACTGATCACTAGTGGGATTGGGTCAGTGAATGGTTGCTGCACTTCTAGTCTAGGTGAGATGATGATGATGATAGCAACATCATTTATATACTGTTTTAAGGTTTGTAAAGTGCTGTACAAATATTAGTTCATTTTATACTTACAACTATCTTTTGAGGTATATAAACCCAGTCTCTAATAAAAAAATAACTGAATAATGAAGGAATCTTCCAGATCTTCCCAATACAACAGACATTTTCCTCTATTATGGGTCTTTCACATTTCATGAGTAACACTGCAATTCAGGCTGTCTATCTGATAGTTGTCTAGTTATATGTTTGGTTTGTCTCCTTTTCTGACCATTGCCTATAAAGAATATCTATTCTATACCACCACTCGTAAGTCACTGCTGGTAATATTCTGCAGTCTATTTATGCCCTCGATATGTCCCATCATTGACCTTTAGATCACCCACAACTTTGATTCTTCAGCAATTGTAGGATTCCATGATCTTCAGTCATATAGCAGAGGCTGCTAAAACTCATAGAAATTTTGTTTTGAGTGACCTTTAAAATGGTGTTTCTATTCATTAATTTTTCAACCTCCTGTTTGAAAAAAAAACCCAAAAAACCCTTAAGCTCACTTTAGTTTGTTTGAGAACTTTTTTTGTCACTTCAGCAAAGGACAAGTCCCTTGGAAATAACTATATTGCCACTATGATAAATTGTGTAAGACTCAAATACTCAACACAATTAGCTACAAGTGTTCGCTAGTCATCAATATCAAAGGTCACAGAAATAGATATTGAATGCATATTATTAAAAATGTAGGCTGACTCATAGTTATATTGACTGTGGTAGAACACATTTTCAGACATCAGAAAAGAGAACCAAAATAATTAAGCTTATGAATAAGAATAAGTTAAGATGGAAGCATAATTAGTCTAATTATTCTTTACAATTGATTACTTTCAGAGTGAAAGAGGGAAGGGTAAAAGAAGATATCTCAGTACATTGCTAAATTAAGGGCCTTTCTGAAATGCAATCTTAGGTTTCATCATACATCGCCTCTGTAATTATGGAATCTCAGAATTTGAGTTTTGGAAGGGATCTCAGTGGCCATCCAGTCCAATCTATACACAAAATCTCTATTATCACAAATTCGAATGATAGAAAAAGAAAGGTTGAGCTTACTCCAAAAAAATATATAATGATAAAACAACTCATCAGTTTTTAATTCACCAAGGTATCTTCTTATAGACAATTAAAAAGGAAAAAAAAATTAGTGGAGATTGAGTTATCTGTAAAGAAATCCACAAAAGGCTAAAGGTTTTTCTGGTGAGTTCCTGAGATACATTTTATAGCAGGATAAAGTAACTGAGTGTCTCCAGTTGTCTTCTTGACCTTTCTATTTGTTGTCCTCTTGTCATCACACATGGCTAAAACTGAACCTCCCATCTTCTTGGTCATCCAGGTTCAAATCTCTAAATCTTCTTTCACTTTTCTTTGCCAATTTGCCAATTTTTACTGGCTCTCTCTATACAATATCTCTTGTATCTGTCCTTTTGCCTGCACTGCCACAGAAACCACCATAGTTCAAGCCTTCCTTACCCGGACTGCTCTATTTAACAGTCTCTTATTTAGTTCCTGCCTCCATTCCCCTTTCTAATCCATTCTGACATAGCTGTCATAATGATCTTCCTCAGGCACAGGCATAAGCATGCCATAGAAATCTTCAGTGGTTCCACATTTTTTCTAGGGTAAAATCCAAACTCCTTAACTAGGCACTTAAGACCTTCCAAGAATTTGGTTCTGACCTATCTTTCCAAACTAATTTTACTTCCCTCCTTTCTTGTATTTGTGTTCTCAGACAAAGGAGACTTTTAGCTCTTTGTCAGATGTTGAGGATGCTGACAGAGGGGCATTAGGCTTGTGCCAAATGCTAAAGGAGCATGTAGTTACTTGCATCTGTCAGCTGCTCCCTGGGCCTTTTTAATCAGCATCTGGATACACACCTGGCCTTGTCCTAAAGGTGTAGTTAGGAGAACTAGATTCTGGGTGTGTGAAAGGAGTCCTAGTATAGGGATTGCTGATAGGGGAACTAGCCCTGGGATTCAATTCAGAGAACCATGGTAAGTTTATGAGATTGAGAAGAGAATGTGAAATAGGAGAAGTGAGTCTATGTACAAGAGAAAGAAGACAGGTGTGAGTGAATGAATCAATATGGGTTAAGGTTCGGGTCCACAGTCTATGGGAAGTTGGAGTTAGGATGTGGTGGAACATTTTGCTAAATTCTGGGTGCTAGTGCCTTTACTCCTATTTGTACTCTTAAATGTAATAAAAATTTTGGGGAACTATGATAAGAAACCTTGTTAGATCTATATTGTCCACCTCAGAAGTATCAAACATGGACCACTTCTAAGTATAACCTGAACCAGATTAGAATATAATTGGAATATTTAACAAAATAAGTTAAAATGCAATATAACATAGATAATGTTAATGTGTGATTTTTCTAAGTTAACATGTGGTGGGCAAGTATCCTTATGTGTGGTTTAATGGCCTCATTTCTACTTGAGTTTGACACCAGTGGTCTAGAATACCTGAATGAAATACTGTAAACACCCTGCAGTATCTTTGGGGAGTTGGGGTTGGGGGAAGGTGTTAAGGGCTCCCCAAGCTGGATTAGAACTTTTATTCAGAATAATTTGCTTCCTCCTACTATTCCACCCCCTTTATTCTTTAACTAGATCTGTAATTTTACTGGTGTAGAGTAGTGGTCACCAAAGTCAGGAGATGGAGTCATAGAATGATCAGGGGACAGTAGCTTAATTTTAAGAGGTGTCTGATGAACCAATTGACAGGCAAGAAGACAGGTCACATCCCAATCTCCCCTTTGTAATCCAAATGGGTCTTGTTTTCAAAATCCTATCCCCTTCAATAATATTCCATTCCCAACCCCACTAACATTGTTCTTCTATGGCTAAACCCAATCCAGCCACTTTAGTAGACTTATAACCTAACCAGACTTGGGAACTCGCTGGAATTGCAAAATTCTTTGCCCTTCCCCACAACATCCCCACACCCTCAAAATCCTTATTGCTTTATGACTGCTACAGGTATCCTTAAGTAGTGACTGTGCTTCACAGAATAAAGGCTGGTGCGCAATTCCTTTCTCCCCTTCTTATATCTCTATCTCTATATACATATATATGTATATATAATTTTTTTAGTAGGATCCTTCCAGTTTCCCAGGTTCTCAAGATCTTAATTATCTTTAACTCCACTCTGAACTGAAACTTCCCTCTTCAAAATCACCAATCATCTCTTAATTATCAGATCTAATTAACAGATTAATCTAATGAACAGATTTCTCAGTTCCCTTATTTTTGACTTCCTTGTAGTGACTGAAACTGCTGATCACCTTTTCTTCTTGGTGACTTACTCTCTCTTAGTTTTTGGATTATTATGACATTGGAGATCAATGTCTTGGTTATCCTCCTACTTGCCTGACTACTCCTTCTCAGTCTCCTTTGCCATATCTCATTCTCTCCCTCCCTCCCTATTCTCTCCCTTTCTTCCTCTTCTATCGTTCCCTCTTATTCCTCCCTCACCCCCAGACACCTGCTCAGTTCATCTGCTTTCCAAGTAAAAACACGAGCAACAAGAAAGAGCATAAAAACAAAATGACAAAACACTGAGGAAATACTGACAAGTTCCAAAGAGTTTCTCAGGGCAGGTAAATATTTTAAAATTAAGCAAATCATTAATCATCGAACAAATAATGATTTATTCATTTATTATTAAACAAATAAGTGAATATGGGAGTGGTATGAAAATGAGACTGCAAAGTACAAAACTATTATTAAGACCCTGTAGTTAATCGTTGATGAATGACTGAAAAAGCATTTATTAAGCACTGACTGTGTTAGACATTATACTAAGCCCTGGGGATGCAAATACAAAAGCAAGATAACCCCTGTTCTGAAGCTCCTACTATCTTTTCTCTAGGTTTACCTGACCCTGGTCTTGGGTTTCCTGCTACTTGTCTGGTTACTCCTTAGTTTCCTTTCCTGGATCTTTGTCCAGTTAGCCACCCAGTGTCCCCCAGGGCTCTGTCCAGGTTCTTATTCTTTTTTTTCCCTAAATAGTATTTCACTCAGTGATCTCATTAGTTTCCATGGATTCAATTATCTCTACACAAATCGTTCTCAGATCTATTTGTCAAGTCCTAATATCTCTCTCAATCTCAAGGCTCACATCTCCACTTGCTTATGAAACTTTTGAAACTGGATATCCCATAGAAATCTTAAACTCAACATATTCAAACCTGGACTCATTACCTTTCACTCCAAACCTGTCCCTTTTCCCAAGTCCTCTGTTACTTTCAAAGGTATCACTATCCCCCCAGGCTCTAAACCTAGGTTTGTTAACCTTGACTCTTCTTTCTCTCTCACCACCCACATCCAATCAGTAGCCAGGTTCTGTTGATTCTACCTTCATAATATTTTTCAAATATGTCCCTTTCTTTCCTCTGACACAGTCATCATCCTGGTAAAGGTTTTCATCACCTCATTCCTAGATTGGTGAAATAGCCTGCTGGTTGGTCTCCCTGCCTCAAGTCCCTCCCTACTCCATTCTAACTTCCAGTCATTTGTAAAATTATCTTTCTTAAGAGTAGACCTTTCACCACCATTCTCCATGTTGCCTTCCCTTTACTCCTATTCAATAGATGCTAGTGACTCTTATCTCTAACTTGAAATCCCATATTATGTGGATATAAAAGATTCTATATTATATATGATAATGTAACATTTATTTTATATGAGATACAATCTTATATGTATTACAACATATAATAAATAATATAAAATTCATTGTTTGGTTTTTAAAGCCTTTTGTCACCTGCCCCCTTCCTTTCTTTCCAATATTTTTATCCTTTATTTCCCACATACTCTGCAATCTAGTGACACTGGCCTCCTTGCTATTGCTTTTACAGTACAGTCAGTCTCCAAGGTTCATGGTTTTTTCCTTGTCTGTTTTCAATGTCTGTAACTCTTTCTCACCTCACCTCTGTCTCTTCTCTTTCCTGGCTTCAAGTCCTACCCTTTGCAAGGAGCCCTTCCCAATCCTCCTGAATATTAATGCCTTTCCTCTGAAATTATCTCCTATTTATCCTGTATATATCGTTTGCATGTTTTCTTTGCCATTAGACTGTGAGTTCTTGAGCTCAGGGACTGACTTTTGCCTTTCTTTTATTCCCAGAACTCAGCACAGGGCCTTTCCTATAGTAGGTATTTAATATTGACTGACTAGTCACTCTAATTTGACAGAGAGGGGAAGGCTGGAGAGTATAGAAGGCACAATGTCAAAGTATCAGACAAGAAGGCCAAGGAGAAAAGTGATACATGGTAAGAGCCCACCAGAAATAAAGGACCAGGTGAAGCACTCATTCTTCAGGAGAGTAAGGGGCCCCTGGGTGGAATCTAGGCTTGTATGAGTCCATCAAATTCTTGAGATGATGGGAGTCTACACTATGTTGTAAGACTACTTTCTTTTAAGGAAACAAATGGTCTGAGTACTGGGGCTAATATTGAGAAACAAAAATGTGATCACATTTGTGGTCATTTGAGAAAATATAATTTGAGTGAATGGAAATACATTTCCCCCCATAGAAGTAGACTATACAGAAAGCAATAGCAGCAGATTTATCAGCTCAGTGTGTATCAGACAAAACAGGGAGCTCATTTTGAGCTAACGTATCCTTCAACCTAGGGAATCGTAAGTAGCCACAGAACTGACAAAAGCTTCTGATCAGTGAACAGATTACGTATATTTGCAATGTGGCAAGGGCACTCCTTCATCAGACTGGGTAGACTCAGTATGGCAAGGAAAGCCAAATTCCTTGACACGAGGAGGGAATGGCTATTACTAGGGCAAGTCAGTTGGGGAGGGGTGATTGGGTAGCATGGAGGAAACACATGGGACAATTTCAGGGAAAGAAGAGTGACCTGTCCTTCAGAGAGTCCTGTCAGGTGCTTGACCCCATGCTTCTAGAGAACCCCAAGGCAAGGCATGAGTATGCTGGTAGTCACAGAAAAGAAATGCTACTCCTGAATACTTTAGAGATTGGGTTAAAGACTCATTGAGTCCTAGAAAGAAACTCCCTAGAGGTTTCTCTAGATAGGGAATATATTACTGAACCACCACTGATATACAGATAATAATATCCAAGCTGTAGTGAATAGAGAATTTTCCTGGGCTCAAATCCTGTTTCAGGCACTTACTAGTTGTGTGACCTTGGGCAAGTCATTTAACTTTTCTGGAATTGTTGGTCATTGACAAAATGAGGGGTTAGTCTTCATGACCTCTAAAGTCCTTTGCAGCTTAATCTATTATCTTGATGAAAGCATGCCTCCTAAATGTTTCCCTTTCCAGTGTTTGGTTGATGGTGGAATTATTATAGGTATGTGAGAATAATTTTTCTTTTTGCTCTGGCATTTTTCTTCTCTGCCTTCCAAAGGGAGAGAATGTATGTAACGCTTCTTTTATTCTCCAAAAAAAACCCAAAACAAAAACCAATTGCACTTGCTGATGTAGAAGGGAAGAACTGAAACCTGTGATATTCTGGAAAAAGAACACCCTTGGGTTTCCTGTGCATAATTTACATGTTTTCCCAGGTAGCAGGTATTGTGGTTCTGTGTTCATTTGGAAAATGGTAACTTTTTGCTGCCTTTGTTTTTCAGCCTTTGGCCCAATCAATAAAACTGCCTATATGCCTTTGTTCTCTTAAGACAGAAAATCATTGAAAACTATTCCATGGCTGCATCACATTGAGAAATCTATTCACTTTTTTTTCTTTTTTGAGCCAGGGTGGGGTGTGGCATGGTGGGAGGAGTAAGTGGAGGAGATTGTTTTTCTTTCCTCCCTAAATGGGGATCTCATTAGTTATGATAATATGCTTTGATAAATAATTTTTAGACAGCAATTTTGCTCACACTTGGACAGTCAAGTAAACAAGAATTTATTGCCTTTGTAACATCTCTCACATATGCCACCTTCTCTCTTTTCACATGACTACTACCCTTGTGCAGTGGGTGTCCCTATTCACTCCAGGATCAAATATAAAGTTTTCTGTTTGGTTTTAGTCTTTCATAACCTAGTCACTTCCTACTTTGACAATCTTCTTCTATCTATTTCCTTCCAAGTATTCTATGACCCAGTGACACTTGACCTCCTTTCTGTTCTTCACACGCAATACGCCATCTTCCAACTGTGCATTTTCACTGGCTGCCCCCTCTGCTTCAATTCACTCTCTCTTCCTCTTTCTCCTGGCTTTCTTCAAGTTTCAGCTAAAATGCCACCTTTAATGAGATGACTTTTCTGATTCTTCTTAATGCTAGTCCTTCCCACTGTGATTATCTCCAATTTATCTTATCTATATCTTGTTGGTACCTAGTTGTTTGAATGTTGTCTCCCCCATTAGATTGTGAACTAATGTGAATTCCTTGAGTTCAGGGACAGCTTGTGTGTATTTTTGCTTTCCCTTGTATCCCCGGGGCTTAGCACGATGCCTGATAAATAGTAGGACAAAATAATTAGGTGGCAGTAATTTACAAGTTATAAAAATATGTACACATCAAGTCAGCAATATATTAGGTCCTTCCTTACTTTGTGCATGTCACTGATGGTTAGTGCTATATTGGTTGTCATATTTCAGCACCATTTCAACCCTTTTCTTTGTTAGCAATTACTAAATATAGCCCTCATTCCACAGGAAGGACATTATTTATATTTAAAACGTACCTTTCAAAATAACTGCTGGAGGATTAAAGAGATGTTCAAATTATCTAAGACAGAATAACAACACCATGCATTTGGATAACACTTTATACTTCTCACAGGGTTTTCACATATAATATTTCAGTTGAGCTTTGATGTCATTGTATCTGGGGCTCTCTAGCACATCCCTGAAGTGATGGGATGGAGTTTCAGAAAAATTGCCTTAGATAAATAGCCAGGACTATTTCTGGAATGATATCATAGACATGTCTTTCTTTTAAATAGATCCTCCCTTCTCCTTGGTAGGATGATTGGATTGGGAGAAGGCAGGATGAATACCAAGCACAACATGCCAGTGGGAGTAAAAGATAGGCACATCACAATTCTTCAGCCCTTTTCCACCCCATTCCTTGCACTTGGCAGATGGGCACACTGGCAAGCATACAGAAAAATGTTAATGTGAGAGGAGATCATCAGGATATCCACATCCTGTAGTCACATCCTTCTCTTGTCCTGGAAATCTCACTTAGATATGATCTGCCTCTCCCCCCCACCCCCATCTGCCAACAGGCAAACAATATTGTAGACTGTTGCACAACTACCAACAATGATAACCATCCATACTTCACTGAAATGGCCCAGGTAAATATTGTCAGAATGGTGGCATGATAGGCTTTACTTGCTCCCTGTAGCTCTACTGGGTTAAAATAGATTGCTAATGATGTTCCTCTCTTTTAAAATCCTCCCTCCTCCCCTCCTTGAGAAGTAAATTGTTGTGTGGACTCCCTCTTATATCTCAAATTTGCAGATAACAGGATGCTTGGAAAGAGAGCTCACTCACTGAGATGGAAAATTCAAGATCAAAAAAGATTTTACTGGTCTAGAACAATAGACAATACTGAAGAAGATATTTAATATGGAAAAGTATGAAGTTGTACAATGATATTTCAGGGGTATGACAACAACAAGAAAAAGCTAATGCAATCTTTGGCTCAAATAATAAAAATAAGAACACATTGACCAAAACAAAGAAGGATGTTAATCCCTCAGTCCTTTGCCTTGATTAGATTATACTTGTACTTGTGGAAGAAACAAAAGCATAAATGCATGGCTACCTGGAATATTAAAATGATTATTTACTTATTATGCATTTGCAACTCTTCTCAAGCCTAGCACATTGAAAAATCCCCTCGACATTCTATTATATTTCAATCTCTGATAACATGAAAAACTGCATTTCTCAGTTTTCTATTTAATTTCTCCAGTTCTTCCATCAGCATTCTGCAGACTGTTTAGTCTCTTATGTTCCAATGCTATTTATATACATTGTACAAGTTAACTTTCAATTATAATTTGTACCAGTTTGAAGGGATTTAGGAGTTTCTTAGATCCTTTTGCATTCCTTCTCTCTCAGGCCCTATGCTACTCCCTCCCTCTTCTATTTCTATTTCTTTTAGATTTTGGGAACCTTTAACACCAGGGATTTCCTCCTCTTTGCCCTTTCTCTTCCTTATTTTTACATATTTCTTCTTTTTCACTTTTCTCTCATTCTCTGTGGACTCCAAACAGACCATTGACCTTAAAGCAAGACCATCCTGTCTCTCTACCTGCACTCAGTCCCAGTTCCTTTTGTTTTTATTTGCCTTGTGTTTTTCCCATAGTCTGAAATTCATCTTTATATCCTTCCATTTCTTCCTGAAGGCTCCATTTTACTGCTTTTCCCTTCTTTTTACAGGTCCGGGAAGGTTCTTTATATATATATATATATTTTTTTTTTTTTTGGGGGGGGCAGACATTTAAACCCCTGTTGTTTCATTTCCCTTTCTACTCTGGGTCCTTTAAGCCAGTCCAGCTGTACTTGCTTTCCTTTTACTGTGACTTGATCTTGGGCAGTTGACATAAATATGTCCTTCAGCACAGCGATGACACAGAAGGTCCTTTTCTGCCCTTGTTCTTTACACCTGAAACTCCCAACTACACTGTGCTGAGATGGTTTTTCACATCACATCTGTGGTATTTCTGTGGCCTTTCTTCCACATCTCTTAAATAAACAGCAACTGACAGGTGTTTAACCTCATTCTCCTCTGAACACTATTGTGTATTTCACACACATATTCTTCAATGCAAACCCCAAACCAGTCTGCCCCTTTATTAAAGTTGTTAATAACTCAAATATCTATTAAATTGTATAGAGAGCAGAGAGTTCAGGTGACCTCTGCTTCTCAGAGGAGATGGGGAGAATAGAATAAAGGCATCTGCATTTTTCAAGTGTTTTTATACTCTTTTTCTAACTACCCCAGCCCAAATTATTTATCTAGAACAGAGGAATATGGTGGGACATGCTAAAAACAGGTTTTTTTAATTGCAATTTCATTTGGGTCCTTTCTATACAAGGAGGGAGATGACTGGGAATATTTGCCTAGCCAGGAGATGTGATAGAACTGTGGACTAAACTGGACTTCTGATCATGTTAGATGCTAGCTGAATTGAAGTAGTCAGAGCATATGTAAGAGAAAAGGGTAGTTTAAAGAGGAGACATGATCCTAGTCTGGCCATCTTTTACCTTTAGTGAGTAGTCTGGATGAGGGAAAATAGTTTCATAGCCATTAGTTGAAATAGCTTCACAGTCATTGACTGAGACACCTGACTGAGGAATTTTGTAGTTTTCTTTCTTTTTTTTCCCCTGTAGGAGAAAGGTTTACTAATCACATGATCCCTCCCCTCCCCCAACTCTACACCAACCAATGGAAGACAGAGAACAGCAGGTGGCTCTGAAGATAATACTTCAGTTTAAGATTAATACCTGAGGTCAGAGTCAGAGTGCATAAGCATTTATTAAGTACCCACTTTCTATCTATACTAAGCATTGGGGATGCCAAGAAAGGGATGACACTCCCTGCCCTCAAGGAGCTCAGTCTAATGGTGGAGATAACATATAAAAACTAAGTTGAAAAGAAAACAGGAGGGGAGGGAAGATTCTCTGGGTGCAAATGGAAAATCATCTGAAAAAATGGGTTTCAGAGTTGATTTCATCTTGCAGAATGATATTTCTTGAGATGAAGTCCAGGAAAGGATCTGCATGAAAAATTCTAAAATTTCTTAAGTGCTCTCCTTAAAAATGGTGGAGGATCATAACTGAGCTTCCAGATGTTTACCTCTCACCCTCTCCAAACAAAGGGAAGGACCTCAAGGATCTCCTGCCAAGCAGAAATAAATTTAACAGTTGATTTCATCTTGCAGAATGATGAGTTTCTGGACATTATGAAGTCTAGGGGAGCATCTGGATGACAAATGGTTAGGTGAAAGATAAAGAGTAGAATGAAATAACTTTAGCCCTCTTCTGTAGGGAAAAGCTTTACTAACCACAGCATCCTTAGTGGATGGTGGATAAGGTAATAGTAATTAATAATAATAATAACTACATAGAATTTTAAATTTTGCAGATTTTTTTGAGACATCCCATTTGATTCTTGCAACAGTCCTGTGAGGTAGGTACTATTATTGTCCCCATTTTCCAGATGAGGAAAATGATACTGAGAGGGTTTAGATGACTTTTCCAGGGTTAATGCAGCTAGTCTGGGGCAGAATTTGAACTCCTAACTCCAGTTCAGGGACTCCCTCTACAATACCAGCTAGATAATCCCAAGGATAGCTGGAGAGCTAAAGACCAGCTGTAATGGAGAAATTACACTTGGTGGGTAGCAGAAGAGATGTGATGTTCAGTGAGGACCAACATGATGGTCTGTAAATAGGAGCAGAGAGCAAAGGTTGGCATAGAGCAGGTTGAGGAGAGAATAGTGTGGGAACATTACCAGAAACATGAGTTTCCCTTCCAGATGTACCTTGGCCATACATAATCCTCATGAATATTCCCTCCATGTAGCTCTATTGGGCTCATATATTTCCATGTGTGAATGCCTCATATATGATTCCTATGTAGCATGACAGTGAGGAGTGTGTGCATTCCAGAAAGGTGGGGGCGAAGGGGGAGGAGGAAAGACTACCTGTGCAAAGACATGGAGGTAGGAGATGAAATGTTATATAAGGGAAACAACTAGAAGGTCAGTTTGATGAAAATGTGTGAAATGCTGAGTAAAAGGAACAGGCAACATGCACAGACATGGTAGTTACCCATTCTATAACATAGGTGTAGGCAGCTGGTTTACTATGCATCTTCCAGATAAACCAATCAGTAACAGAGAAAGAAAAATAAAAGAAGATTAAGTCCTTTTTTAGAAATCGGTAATCCAGTCCCAACATGCTTCTGGGTTTGAGTGAACCTACAAGAAATGCATCTTGTTTGTGTTATAGTTGGACAAAACCTTTAACTTGTAAACTTACCCTGTGGATCCTGACCTACCTTTCCATTTGTGTAAATTACTGCCTCCAGGGCAGACAGCCTATCCAGCTTGTGCATGACTCCACAGTGGCAACCCTGTAAGTAAAGTTTGTTGATCTGTATTTGTTTATAGAAAATGAATTGAGGAAGTTAGATTGCCCGGATCTTGGACAAGTCAAAGCAGGAAAGACTGTAATGATGATCAGTTAAAGTTTATGTTTTTCACTACATGTTTTATCATACCATTTAATTCAATTTAAGCACACATCAAATACTTATAATGTCCTATGTCTATAGCACTTGGGGACATACCTTTAGTTCACAGGACTGAGTCACTCAAGGAACAACTATCCAGACTAAAGTTATGTTGTAAGACTACTACCCAAGGCACAAGGTACTCCATGGGTCTATACTCCTTCATCATGGCTCATGAGCCCCCATTTATGTGTTCGCCTTTTGTCAGTATTATTTGTCTGTTTACCTTTAATAATCAGCCAGAGTATACAGATAGTCTAAAACAAAGGCATTTAATGAAAACATATGGAATGAACAGTAATAATACAACCCCATAAGCCTGGGGGAAAAAAAAAAAACTCTCAAATAAACACAAGGTCTCAGGTAGAGAGTGGACTTGTATACATAAGGAATACAAGTGGAGAAATACACATATGGGATGGATACAGGTGTGGCACACACACACACACACACACACACACACACAGGAAAATGTGTGACTAGGGTCCATGTTGCAAGATTGATTGATTTCACTGTGTTGGTAGTGCTGACATTGGTCACATAGTTTTCTTTGAATGTTGCTTTGTTGGATGGTGCTGAATGCTTTGCTATTGGCTTCCTCAGAATGCTTCTCTCTTGGATAATGCCAGGCATTGCTTTACTGGTCTCCTACTTTGGCTGGAATCCTTAGCTAGAGTGGTGCCATGCTCTTTTTGTCCAGCTTTTAGAAAAGGAAAGCAGTAAAATATTTCCCCTAGCATCATCAGAAACATCCTTTGTTTTGTTCCCTCAGAGCCTGGCATCTCTTGGAAGGAGGTTTTCAATCCCCGGTGCCAAGCTCTTTAGACCAAAGAGCAGGGTCATTCCAGCTAGCTAATGCCCTTAGGCTTTGTAAATTATTGTGACTACTCTTTCTAGAGAGGGTGATTGGCGACCTAGGTCAGAGAGCTAGCCTATGGCAAGTATTCAAAAAGCCTTATAATTTTTTCATCTTCTGGAAAGCTAGGCCAGGCCATAAACAAAAGAATGGTTATTTGCCTAATAATTATGAAATAGCTCTGGGGAATTGGAGTTTCGCAGTTTTAAAATCCCAAGTCTCTTATTTGTTCATGGAGGTAAGTAGGTAGAGGAAAACTAAGATAGTAAGCCAAGGCAAGAGTTCAAGGCCCTTATCTTTGTTACCTGTAGCACTCCGGCCCCTTCATATACAAATGAGGCTACTCACAGTCTGAGACAAGATGTATCCCCCCTCCACATGCACACTACACACACACTACATATATATACATATAGGTACATACAGATATAGTAAACATACTATGTACATATATGAATACCATCTGGATTATGAATTCACATATGTAAACACAGGTATGGGAAAAAACAAAAAATGGGGGTGAACATATTTAGTTCAATATATGTAGTAGATAGGGGCAATGTAATATTGTAATGTTTTAATTACAACCCCTAAGTTTAAGCTACAATGTTCCTTTTGGACATTAAGTGTGTTTTGTTATTGGACAAAAGTATATTTTAAACCCATGAATGATTCAATTAATCAATAAACTTTTATTTAGTGTTATCTGCCAGGTATTGTGTTAGGTGCCAGGGTTAAAACAAAACAAAACAAAAATAAAAGCAAAACAAAAGCTAAACAGTCCATTCTGTCAAAGATCTTAGATTCAATTGGAGGGAAACCATATGTGCACATATAAGTACATACTATATACCTAGGTATTTAAACATATTGTTGTTGTTTGTCATTTGTGCTCAACGAGGACCAAAATGAATAATGATGTTGGGGTCAAGGTACAGTGTGTCCAGCTATGGACATACATACTGAAAGATTTCCCATGTGCATATGTAGACACATACACATACATACACACATATATACCCATGCATATGCATGTGTGTGTGTGTGTAAAGTTATTTCAGGCACTAGAAGCTGGAGGTATTAGGAAAGGTCTCGTGTAAAGGGTGGTATTTGAATTAAGTTTTGCAGAGATGTTAAAGGGAAGTGAAAATAGAGAATCTAAGAGTCTGTATTGAAGAAGGAATTCATTCCAGGCATGGGGGCAGGTAGTACAAAGGTATGGAATGAATTGCCTTAAATGATAAGGAATATTGGAGGAGAGATAAGATTTAAGTTGTTAAAATTGTATTTCCTGGGGCAGCTAGATGTTGCAGTGAGTAAAAGTGCTGGCCCAGAGTTAGGAGGACCTGAGTTCGATTCTGACCTCAGACACTTAATATCCACACACACACACACAAACTAGCCGTGTAACCTTGGGCAAGTTACTTAATCCCAATTGCCCTCCAAGAAAAGGCAAAAAAAAAAAAAGTAAAATTGTATTTTCCCTCATATAATATATTAAAACTATGAAAAAGAAATTGATGAATCATGATGCTATTTTGCATAATTCATGATTCCTCCTGCTTCAAATAAAGGTCATGAATTGTCAATGGAGAAAGTGGGCTTACAACTCAGCCAGGTGAAGATGAGATATGTACACAAATAACCATAATACAAATTAGTCTATGACTAAGTACATAGGAGAGATTGAATAAAATGGCATTAGGGATTTTAAAAGGGCAAGATTCGTTTTTTTTTTTTTTTACTTTTTTTTTGCTGAGAGATCAGAGACAGTATCATGGAGGAGTTGTACATGAACTGGTCCTTAAAGAAGAAGGAAGATATTAAGTTGGAGCTTGGGAGGCAAGGAGTGAATTATAAGCCAGGAGTACAACATATGGAAATGTAGAAAGGGGGCAGGACAAGAATAAGGACAAGAAAGCAATCCAGTTTAACTGAAGCGAAGATTATGTGAAAGACAGTACCCTGAGATGGGACACAGAAGGAGAAGTAGAGACAATAGCTTTTTCTAGGAGTTTGAGAAAAGGGGATATTATGATATTTTGAGAAAAAGATAGCATCTAGGTCAAGTTTTTCTAGGATAAGGGAGGTTTGGGCAAGCAGAGAAAGAACCAGTAAGTAGATAGTGAAAGACTGAATATTAGAGAGAGAAAGCAGATATGATTGATGAGGCAATTTTTTTATATGAGATAGGAGGGCATAAAGTAAAGGCTAAAGGGGATTCTTCCCTTCCCCCACCATATCCAATCACAGCTCTTCTCTGTTCCTTTTTCACTGTTCTCACAGTCTCTACCTTAGTTCTGTCACTCAACACATTTCACATCATTTATCGCAATCGCCTACTCATTGGACCCTTGCTTCCAGTCTTTTCACTTTCTAATATATCCTCTATATTGCTGCCAAAATAATCTTCCTAAGGTGCAAGAGATGTGTGTGTGTGTGTGTGTGTGTGTGTGTGTATTTTAAATTTCTACTACCTAGCATAGTTCCTAGAATTTAGTGGGCTTTTCAATATTTTTAAAAATTTTATTGAATTGATAACATAGTTCCCTATCTTAACAAGGTTTTATAATTAATAGTTCAGGGAAATGCAGGAGACAAAATATACCTAGATTTTAGCAAAGTATTTAACACATTTCTTATGCTATTGTGGTAGATGATAGTTCAATTTGGTGGCCAGGAATTGATTGAATGGTTGAATCCAGAGTCATCATTTATGGGTCAATGTTGACTCTGAGGGAGGTATGCAGTGGAATACTATAGAGATCTATCTTTGACCTTGTACCATTCAAGGTTTTCTCTATTACTATCCATGAAAGAATAGATGACATGACTGTCAAATTTGCAGATAACACACATCTGTAAATTATAACTGCCAGTCTGAAAGAATTAATATACCAAAAGAGCTCAACATATATAAGGATTGGTTGAAAATGTTGAAATAAAATCCAATAGGGATAAATGTTTATGCCAACGTTTGGGTTTCAGAAATCCACTTCAGAAATGCAAGTTGGAGAATGCATGTCCAAACAACATATCTAATGAAATTAATTTAGCAGGATTAATAGATTTCAAGTTCTACATGAGTGAATAACAGCAGAGAAGCAAAAAAAAAAGTAAATTCAAATTTGGGCTGTGTTGAAAGGCACAGTGTCCAGAACATAGGAAATGATGAGGGTTCCAATGTACCTTGCTTAATCAAAGAACACGTATAATACTGTGCTCCATTCTAGATGGAAACTGCTCAGAGGAGAGTGATCAGAATGGTAAGTGGTCTCAAGACTATGCCAGACCAGTAACAGGGGATGGTTAATATGGAGAGGAAAGGACTTGGGAGTGCTGAATGTCATCTTCAACTATTTGAAAAGTTGTCATAGAGAAAGATTAGATTTGTCTGTGCTCCAACAGCAAGTGTGTGTTAAAGGAAGGACTTGAATACAGGTCACCATGACTTGAAGCCCAGCCATCTAGAAATTATATTACTCTGTCTTTCTCTGTTTAATGATGAGTTTAAGATATCACTGGGAGAACCAATCTGAGATATCTAGTACTTTGGAACTGGGGAACTATAGATTTAAAATTTGGGAATCATTTTCATCATTTGATGTGGGAATGTCTGAGAATTCTTATGATGGTTTTGAAAATACCATCTAGGGATGTAAATAACCCCTGTAGAGCTTTTCATAGTAACTTTTTCATATTAACCTTCCTCTTCAATGTAATTGTCATAATTTTTACATTGTAGATTCATATAAGACTATAAGTTTCTCATGCGTAGGGATTGTTTTATTAATCACATTCATCCTTACTAGCTATGCAACCATGAATGAGTTGATTAACATCTCTGAGCCTCAGTTTCTTAATGTATAAAATGAGGATAAAAACAGATGTAGAACCTACCTCAAAGGTATTTTTGCAAGACTCACATGAGATAATATATGTAAAGTATTTTTTGTAAACTTTAAAGTGTTATATAAAAGACAAATATTATCAAGATCTTAACAGGGTTGCTAGGTGATGTGGTGAATACAGCACTGGCCCTTGAGTCAGGAGGACCTGAGTTCAAATCTGGCCTCAGATACTCAACACTTTCTAACCATGTAACCTTGGGTAAGTCACTTAACTCCAACTGCCCTGCCTCCCCCCTCCAAAAAAGCAAAAAAAAAAATATCTTACCTACTCTGCCATTACCAAAGGAACATAGATTTAGAGTTATAAGGAACTTTTAAAGTTATTCTCTTCCATCTCCCTCATTTTATAGATAAGAAAACTACAATTCCAAAATTAAGTGATTTGTCCAAGATCGTACATGTATCAAATCATATAGCTGGGATTTGAACACAGGACCTTTGATTCCAAATATGGTATTTTTACTATTATTTCATTGTTGTTTTTATTGCTATATTGGTGTCACTGAATATTTAGCACATAACAGATTCTTAATGTGAATTTCTTGAATAATATACATGAATTAAAGAGTTAAATGACTTGGGTATCTAAATTTCTTTCCCAGGTATCCAGTTACCATTAGTACTTAAGTTATGATAGAGATCAACCAAAGTTTATGTCAATCAGTAAATTAAGAACCCTTAAGCTGTATCTGTAACACTTCTAAAAAAGAGAGAAAATCAAAATGACATTTGTTTAAATGATCATACAGATCAGTCTTGCCATTCCATTGCACTTAAACACAGGGGCCTATTGCAGGTTCTGGTTTCCTGTGAATCCCCCAGTGTTTTTGAATATTAAGTGGAAAATAAAACTCACTCCTTTAATCTCTGGAACTACAGTTTGTGGTTGAAATGAAAGGCAGCGCAACAGCTCATGACACTGAATTTTGATGAGCAAAGTAGTTTCTGTTTAATGTCCTCTGTCTGGTCAGACATAACAATGACCTTGCTCCTTCCTCTGCTTCTGAGGGGAATGAGTAGGGCCCAGCTCTGGGGATATCATTGGGAAGCTCATTTGCATCCCTCACAGGCTAGGTAGGAAGCTGTTTCCTGTGATGAGACATAGGTTTAGGTGGGAAGCTGTTTTCTGTTTTTTCACATTGTTCCAGGGGTCCATGACATCTCCCCTGCTTCTCCCTCCACTGCTATTTTCCATGCACACCTCCCAAGACAAGAAATGCTATGACTTCCTTGAGGATGAGGATTAATAACCCAGCTTGCAAACATTCGCTGGGAGGAGAATGCCTGCTCCCTCTCTCATTTTTCTATTTACCTCTAGACACAATTTTCTGAAGTTCACATTTTCTTACCTTATATCCTTAAAAAGTAACCAGTATGCTTGGAATAGGAAATACCAGTGGTGCCATACCAATCAGGGCACACATAATTGGGTCTTAGAAAGTACCAGAACCTGGGTTCAAATCCCAGCTCTGACAACTGCATGACTTCGAACAAATCTTTTAACCCCTTTTAGTCAGTATCTGTTTTTTTTTTCTTTCATTCTCAAGGAAGACCATGACATCTGGAAGGTAATGTCATGATTTGCAAATGAATTAGATTTAACTAGGCAGGGCTATGCAAAGTTACTAGCCTCAGTCTCTCTTCTAAAGCCATCTGGTTCCAGTGGCAAGATATGGATCAGGACTACTGGAATACCAGCAATACACTCCTGTTTACTCTTACAGGTTTCTTTGTTATAGATTTGGAATAACATCTTGAAGATGAATGGACCTCTAAAGCTTCCCAGTGTTCCTTAAATAGTAATTGACTTGCTTTTATTCCTTTGCTCAGTCACTTCTTTTCTCATAGGGCTCCTATATGACATAGACAGTAATATGACATAGATGATAATAAAAAGAATCCATTTAAACCTCATAAAGTAGTGGTGCCAGTCTCTTCATCCCAGACTAGCATTTGCAGTTAAGGTCAGTTTTTTTCCCATCTTTTCTCTCTGTGTGTGTGTGTGTGTGTGTGTGTGTGTGTGTCCATTGGTTGAGTACCTTATATATTTTCTCAGTGAAGGAAATGGAATTTTATTTATTTTAATAGAATAAGGAGAATTTTTCTTAAAGCAGCAGCAGCTTTGCCACTGTGGTGAAAAAAAAGCCCCAAACATATTAGATTTTTTTTGGCCTTTTGGAGGGCAACTGGGGTTAAGTAACTTGCCCAAGGTTACACAGCTATTTGTGTGTGTGTGTGTGTGTGTGTGTGTGTGTGTGTGTGTGTAAGTGTCTGAGGCTGGAACCAAACTCGGGTTCTCCTGACTCAGGGGCTGGCACTTTACTCACTGCCCCACCTAGCTGCCCCATTAGATTTTTTTCAAAGCCCCATAGCTTGACTTGAAAGGGTTTGAGGGAGCCTCAACTGGGTGTCATTGCCCTACTATTCCACCCTTCACCTTTCTTCCCCAACAATTTTCTGGGCTTCTGAATTTCCCTTCTCATTGAGAGTGGTTGAGTACAGTGGAGACATAAGAGATTATAACTACAGTAGAAGAAAATGTCTGCCTTTTAACCTGGACTGAAATCTCCCACCCTCCGTAGTTTTTACTTTGAAGTCTAAAGTATATTTACCTCAAGCCTTTTGCTTGGAACAACTAGAACAAAACTACTCAGATGAAAAATTCATTCTCCCCTCCCCCCATTTTATATGTCTGTTTATTTCAGGTGAAGTTAACTAACTCCCTTCTCCCAGACTCTGATCTTTTTGTTGAAAATTGCCTTCTTACTTTTTTCCAGAGCCAAAGTTTGTGTGTGTGTACATATGTTTATATGTGTGTGTTTACAACTTCATTGACCAAATGGTAAAGGAGACTGGAACTCTAATGAGCCACTGGCTTCCTGGGTTGCCTTCCCCTCTCTCTAGTTCATCCTAGGTGAATTAAGGGTGAGATGTACCTTGAACCATTTAAAGGGGTTCCTATGCTCACATTCCCATTGGGAACCAGAATAAAGGGTTTGTAATAGACTGGAAACATTAGTTACATTGATGGAGTCTGTTCTTGGTTTTGTTTTCTTCTCTGTCTCT
>NW_027187358.1:22649201-22678873 GCF_028583685.1 Petaurus breviceps papuanus
GAGAGAGAGAGAGAGAGAGAGAGAGAGAGAGAGAGAGAGAGAGAGATCTGAATACTTGAGTTTTCTTATTAGTACTAATCTGTTCCAGGCTTGTGATCTGTTTTGTGAACTCAGTTGTTTCATCTTTCTGTCCAGGGAGTCTTTAACATACTCTGATGATAAAGTTGACTTTTTTCTCTTTTGATTAATTTTCAGCTAATTTTTTTTGGCCATGATTCCTACCTCCCCTGATTATATCTTTTTAAAATGCTGTATAATGTCCTTTCCCTTTGCTCTTTCCTATTCTGCTTTTTTTCATTATAGTACCATGCAGAAGCAGATTCTAATAATGGAGTTCCTTGGACCAATCACAGTGGTACCTAGGTGGCAAAATTTCTCTCCTTGTGTTATAGCTTCTAGTTTCTCTTGCTTGTTGACAAAATTTTAGGCATTTGTCACTCTAAATTACTATTGATTAGTGGAATACAAATTAAAACAACTCACCACTTCACACCTATTAGATTGGCTAATATGTCAGAAAGGGAAATGTTGAAGAAATGACAAATGTTGAAGATGTAGGAGAATTGGAACACTAATGCATTGTTGGTGGAGTTGTGAACTGATTAATCATTCTGGAAAACAATTTGGAACTATGCCCAAAGAGAAATAGAGTTGTACATACCTTTTGATCCAACAATACCACTACTAGCTCTGTATTCCAAAGCGATCACAAAAAAAAAAAAAAAGGAAAAGGACACACATTTACAAAAATATCTATGGCTGCTCTTTTTGTAGTGGCAGAGAATTGGAAATTGAGGGGATGCCCACAAACTGAGTAATGACTGAACAAAATGTGGTATACGAATGCAGTAGAATAATATTGTTCTATAAGAAATGATAAATAGGCAGATTTTGGGAAAACCTGGAAAGACTTACATGAACTGATGCTATGTGAAGTGAGCTGAACCAGGAGAACATTGTACACATTTAACAGCAACATTGTGTGATGATCAGCTATGATAGACTTAGTCTTCTCAGCATTATAATGATCTAAGGCAATTCCAAAAGACTTGTGATGGAAAATGCTATCCACATCCAGAGAAAGAACCATGGAGTCTAAATGGAGATCAAAGCACACTATTTTCACTTTAATGTTTTTTCTTTTTTCTTGTGGTTTTTACCTTTTGTTCTGAGTGTTCTTGCAGGACATGATTAGTGTGGAAATAAGTTTAACATGATGGTACATGCATAACTTGTATCAGATTGCTTGCTATATTGGGAAGTGGTAAGGGGACAGAGAGAAGGAGAGAAAAATAACTGCAACTCACAATCTTACAAAAATGAATGTTGAAAACTATCTTTATGTATAATTGGAAAAAAATACTGCTAGGTGCAAAAAAAATCAGGCATCTGTGCATAGACATTTCAGTCCATTAATTTATTATTAGCTCCTTAAATTTTGTCTCCTATGAACTTCTGGGTGTTTCAACTGTTATTTTTCCATTTATCATTTCTCAGTGACTTGACACACATGCCATTTTCTCTGCTATGTCTCAGCAAGAATCTTATAGCTACATTCTGTCTTTCCCCCTTTTCTTATTAACCTCTTATTATTCCATCTAATTGTTTACCTTTTCTTACTTACTTTGCCTATTCAATAACGTTTTCCTTTTCCTCATGTTTTTATTCTTTAATCTTGTTTATTGAGTATGCCAAATTGAGCCCTTCCTTATTTATCTAAAGTTGTTCTCCTTTAGTTTATCTTTAAGTTCTCCTACATTTCTCCTGTCCTTAAATCAATCTATTCCCTAATTTATAAGTATACACCCTCCTAATTGCCTCCAGAATGTCCCATGAAATTGTAGTACTCATCACATGCAAAACAGAATTTATTTTTATGTTTTATCCCCAAAAATGATAAGTCCCTTGAAGCATTCTTAGTACTTATTACAATGCCTGGCCCATGATAGTATTTAATAAATGTGTATTGACTGACATCTCTTTGTCTTTTTACAAGCATAGAACATCCTCCTCAGTCCTGGAACACTCTCCCTCCTCACCTCTGGCTTTCAGAGCCCTGAACTTAAGGAGCAACTTAAGTACCACTAGTGCCTCCTCTGGAGTTGTTTAGTATTTGTTGTGTATATTTATTGTATCTACTTATTTCTATAGATGTTGTTTTCCCCAGTAGAATGTGCACTCTTTGAAAGAAGTACCTTTTTTTTAAATATTTCCTAACATCTATAATAGCTAACAATTATGTAGCACCTACTGTGTACGAGTGACTGTTCAGAATGATTATCTCATTTGATCCTCACAACAACCTTGGGAGGTAGGTATCAGTTTTTACAGATGAAGAAACTGAGACAAACAGAGGCTAAGTAACTTAAACAAGGTTCCACAGTTAATGTGTCTAAGACCAGATTTGATCTCAATCCTTACAAGTTCCAGCACCTGCCTGGTGCTCTCTCCACTGAGCTACTTAGCTACTTAACAATTGGAGGTGATCAACAGTTGCTCCTTCAATTTAATTAAATACACATATGGCTTCAAACTGGTTTAAATGCCAATTGGCTAATTGTTGTCATCATCATCGTCAATATCATCATCATAATCATCATCATCATCATCATTATTGTCATCATCATCATTATTTGGATTTGTAATTACTTGAATTGTTGGAACCACAATAGTAATTAATGATTGAATGTGTACTTGGTTGCAGGCCTCAAGTAGAATGCCACAGGGATATTTGTTGGTTCTTGTGCTATTTGACATTTTTATCACTGATTTATGTAAAGATATAAATGGCATTACAGTCTCCAAAAAATCCTTGGCACACTAATAACATTATCTTGTTTAATTGGTTTTCTTTTCTTTTTTAATCAAATGTTTTATTAGCTGCCAGTTTACATCATTTATTTCCACAAGATTTTGAGTTACAAATTTTCTCCCTGTTTTCCCCTTCCCACCACCCCAAAATAGCAATCCCACTGGATATCCCCTCCTCCAATCTGCTCTCTCCCATATCTTCTCCCATATGCCCTCCGACCTTCCAGTAGGGCATGGTGGATCTCTATGCTCCAGTGCCTTTATATCTTATTTTCCAGTTAAATGCAAAATAATATTAATAATAGTATATATATATATATTTTAAACATTTGATTTTAAAACTTTGGATTCTAGATTCTTTCACTTCCTCCCTTGTCATCCAACTTCACTGGGAAGATAAGCAATTCAGTATAGGTTGTACATGTGTAGCTATGCAAACATTTCCATAGTGGATATATTATAAAAGCCTGACTATATTTCCCTCCCTCCTATGCCACCTCCCACCTGTTCTATTCCCTACTTTGATCCTTTCCCTTTTCAAAAGTGGTTGCTTCCAACTCCCCCCCCCCCCCAAGCCTGCCCTCCCTTCCATTCCCCCCCTCTCTTCCCCTTTCCCTCTACTCTCATGTAGGGTGAGATACCCTATTTGGTGTGTATATCATTCCCTCCCTAAGCCAAATTCAGTGAGAATAAGGTTGACCCATTCTCTTTTGCCTTCCTGTTCTTCCCCTCCATTATAACCATTTCCTCTTGCTTCTTCTGTATGAGATAGTTTGCCCAATTCTGTCTCTCCCCATCTTCTCTCATTATGTTCCTTTCTCACCTCTTAATTTCATGTTTTAAATATCATCTCTTCCTATTAAATTGGTCCTGTGCCCTCTATCTATGTATGCCTGTATACACACACACATACACACACACACACACACACACATATATATATATATATACACACATTCACATATGTATTCATATGCCCTTATATATATTTATTCATATACCCATATACCATCCTATATAGACATATATATGTATAAATGCACATTTTTATTCCCTTCAACAATATCGTTTTTCCATGTAGGAATGTAAATAGTTCAACTTTGATAGGTTCCTTATGGTTTCTTTTCCCTGTTTACCTTCTCATGCTTCTCGCATCTGAATGTCAAATTTTCTGGTTTTTTCATTAAGAATTTATTTCATTAAGAATTTCATTCAACTCTGGTTTTTCCATTAAGAATGCTTGAAAGTCCTCTATTCCACTGAATGACCATATTTTCCCCTAAAAGTTGATACTCAGTTTTGCTGGGTAGGTGATTCTTGGTTTTAATCCTTTGACTTCCCAAATAGCATTATTCCAAGCCCTTCAATCCCTCAGTGTAGAAGCTGCTAGATCCTGGGTTATGCTGATTGTGTTTCCACAATATTCAAATTGTTTCTTCCTAGCTGCTTGTAGTATTTTCTCCTTGATCTGGGAACTCCAGAACCTAGCTATAATATTCCTAGGAGTTTTCTTTTTGGGATCTTTTTCAGGAGGTGATCTTTTCATTCTTTCAACCTCTGTTTTGCCCTCTGGTTCTAAAATATCAGGGCAATATTCCTTGAGAATTTCTTGAAGGATGATTTCTAGGTTCTTTTTTTGATCATGGCTTTCAGGTAGTCCAGTAATTTTTAAATTATCTCTCCTGGATCTATTCTCCAGGCCAGTGGTTTTCCCAATGAGATATTTCACATTGCCTTCTATTTTTTCATTTGTTTGGATCTGTCTAATAATATCTTGATTTCTTGTAAAGTCACTAGCTTCTCTTTGCTCCAATCTAATTGTGAAGGAATGATTCTCTTCAGCTTTTGAGACTCTTTTTCCATCAGGAAAATTCAGCTTTTTATGGCATTCTTTTCATTGCCTATTTGAGCCTCTTTTGCCATTAAAGTTAGTCTATTTTTTAAGGTGTTATTTTCTTCAGTCAGGTTGTTGACTCTCATTTCATAATTTTCTCACATTGTTCTCATTTCTCTTCCCAGTTTTTCCTCCACTTCTCTTATTTGGTTTTCAAAATCCTTCTTAAGGTCCTCTATGGCCTCTAACCAGCTTGTGTTTTTCTTGGAATTTTTTGGTGCAGGAGTTCTGACTTTGTTGTCTTCCTCCTGTTCCATGCTTTGATCCTTTTTGTCCCCAAAATAGGAGTATAAAGTTGAGTTGATTTGCTGTCTTTGCTTCCTTTGCTTGCTCACGTTGTCACTAAACTACTTGACTTTTGGGCTTTTTGCCACAGTAGGACTCTGCTATCAGGCATGGGAGCTTTGTCCCAATCACTGGGGTTTTCTCAGGTGCTGAAGGTATTAGTTGGCTGCCCTTTCTGAAGCCTCCACATGTTTTGGCAAGCTGGTTGCACACCCCAGGACCTCCACCCTAGACTGCAATCCAGATCCAAGCTTGTTAAAGCAGAGCAATTACCCCTCAGACTGGTTGCTTGATCCCCCTACAATCTGCAGGAGCTGAAGCTGCCACATGGCTGTGGTTGCATGGTCATGGAGCCTCAGCCGCTTTTGCTCTGGGGGCAAAGGACAACCGCACTCCTGAACTCCTGAATCCCCAAATCCACAGTGCACTGACCTCTCACTTTGTTCTTAGCATCTACCTGTTGGTAATTCTGGAAACTGCCACAGCTGCTGGTGATCTGAAGTCCCTCCAGCTGGCAGCTGGTCAGGCCCACCCTTTGGCTAAAACCTCTGGCTTGTGTGGGGCTGGGGGTCAGCTCCCAGAGTGCTGTGCTGGCTGCTTTCTGCCAGCTTGCTGGGCTGTCCTCAGCAGGAGGTTATTTTCTCTGTGCCACTTTATGGGTTCCATAGCTGCAAAGTTTCTTCAGAGTCATCTTTTACATGAATTGGAGGAGGTGGTAGCTGGACCCCCACAGAAGTCCTCTTTCTGCACCGCCATCTTGACTGCCCCCTGTTTAGTTGTTTTTCAGTTGTGTCTGACTCCTCATGACCCTATTTGTAGTTTTCTTGGCAAGGATACTGGAGTGGATTGCCATTTCCTTCTCCATTTCCTTTTATAGATGAGAAACTGAGGCAAACAAGATTATATGACAGAGGCGGCTAGGTGGTGCAGTGAATAGAGCACCGGCACTGGAGTCAGGAGGATCTGAGTTCAAATCGTGCCTCAGACACTTGACACACTTACTAGTCGTGTGACTTTGGGCAAGTCACTTAACCCCAATTGCCCTCTAAAAAGAAAAAAAACCCCAAAACAAACAAGGTTAAGTGACTTGCCCAGGGTTACACAGCTAATAAGTGTCTGAGAGTGGATTTGAACTGCTGTCATCTTGACTTCAGAACAGGCACTCTATCTTTGTGCAACCTAGCTGACCCAATACCATTATATTTGATAGAAAAAAATAGATTCTTATAACAGAAATGAGTTTATTTGATCCTACTATCTCTTCAAGTCTTAAAAATTTCAGTGTGCTCCATACCACCAGTCCTACTTCCAGCCCAGGCCATCATAGAAGGGAGAAATCAGTGTAGAAAAGGTATCACCTTCCCCAATACCACACATGCCAAATGTTGAACAATTGCCACTTATTAGCAGGAAACATCAAGAACCCTGGGAATGGATGGCAGCACCCTCTAGGCCACTAGTCCAGCACTTTTAGCTGTCATCCTGGGAAGTGGTCCTTCATGGAGATGAGGCTTAGTAATTGTTACTAGTGCTGCAGTCACAGCTTTTGAGTAATTGTAAAAGAAAGTTTTTGCCACCAAAGTCCTTGTTTCTGTCAGATTTTTCAACATCACAATCTCATATGGAAATTACATTAAAAATGGTATATTATATTATAATTTGCTATTGAACCTTCAATACCATGAACATTTTCAACTCCATCTTACTTTCAACTGAAATCTCCTAATGTATTTGTTTTCTCCATTAATATGTGAGCTCCTTGAAAGGGGGGACCATATTTTTCTATTTCCATATGTTTGTATTTGTGTCTCCATTGCTTAGCACAGAACATATAATGATTAATTAATAAATGGTTTTTCATTCATTTATTCATTTGTTCATTCTTCTATTCTACCTCTTATAATCAAGGTCCAAGAAGTCATTGTCTGTTCTTGTTGCTTCTCTCCATTTCTTTAAATCACCTTTATTTCTTAACACCATGCATTTTGGTTTATGACACACCAACACAATTTAAATTGTTTTCTTCAGGGTCATAGCCTTTTACTGCTAGATTCAATGGCCTTTTCTCAGAGCTCAGTCTATTCAATTTCTCCACAACTTTCTCTCTTTCACTTCCACAACACTTCTCACTCTTGGATACTCAAAGCTCTAGCTTGGACCTTCTTTTCTCTTCTCTCCATATTCTTTCTCACTTGAACATCTCATCAACTCCTATATCTCCACGATGATTATTCCCATGTGAAAAAATAGCACTGTTGTTTTTCCTGAAACTCTATTCTGCTAGCAAAAACTCTTTGCCAGGATATCCCTTAGACTTCTCAAGCTCAACATGTCCAAAACAAAACTAGTTATGTTCCTCCCCATCCCCAAACTAATTCCTCCTTGAAACTTACTGTTTCTGTTACAGCCACTACCAACCATCTCATCACCAAGGTTCTTAACATTTGAGTCATTCTAGTCTCTTCCTTCACCTACATATCCTAGCAGTTGCCAATTTTTGCTATTTTTGCCTTCATAACATTTTTCCAAATCATTTTTCTTTTTATTTACACGGACTATTCCCTAGTTTTAAGATTTTATCTCTTCTTAAATCAATTATTGACACTCCCAATGGATCTCCTTGATTCCATTGTTTTTTCTTCCATCCAAATCATGTTCCACACAGCTGCAAAACTAATAGAGAATTCCCCAGTTACAAAATCCCTACTGCCTTTAGAATAAAATAAAAAGTCATCAATCTGACTTCTAAAATCCTCCAGAAGTTGGGTCCTGCCTATCTACATTTCAAATTTTATTTTATATAACTCCTCCTCTATTATATTCAAACTGGCTTATTAACTGTTCGAAATATTCCATTTTCTGTTGTCTGGCCATTGCATAGGTTATTCTCTGTTCTAGTATCTACTGAGTCAATGCCTCAGTTCTTGGATACCCAGAAGCCACTTGGGGAATGGGGAAGGCAGAAGGATGAGAATCAGATGTAGGTCAATTTGAGCAACATTTGTTTAGCACATACTGTATCAGAGGAGGAGGATGGGCAAAAGAAAGTAAAAGAGTGGGGTGGAGAGGGTCTCAGAAGTGATTGCTCTCTGCTACTTCTGCTGGAAGATAAAGTCAAAGGATCTATTGGAGTTTTCAGAGCCCCTCTGGGCTTTTCCCCAGCAAAATGGATTTCCTGCTGAGGTTGGGGTTGCTGATGTGCAAATCTACCATATCGTCATAGGGTGGGAATCTGGTATGCAAGGGTCATGGGAGGAAAACATATTAGTGCTTTGGAGGACCACTGAAATCCATCCTCTGTGTTTAATGTCTCCCTAACCTGCCCATCCTTTCCTGTTTAATTCAGTAGTGTAAGTGCAAATCCTTATGGTATCCCAGGTCTGGGTCTGTGTGGTGCCTACGGTCCTTAAGGTGTGCCTGTGTATTCCCACCACCAGTAGGAGCCCCATGAAGATGACTATTAGCCTCAGATAGAGTAATGTCAGACCATTTCTTTAATCATCAAGCCCAAGCCAAGAGAAAAGGTTCCCACCCTTGCTGCTGCTCACATCTTGGATCTGCTATGCCAGTTTGTGTAGTCTGGCTCCCACTTCCTTTACTTGCTCAGTTTTGTTTCTCTAGAAACAAAAGGTGTTGGTTGATGTTATTATCTTGAGAGGGTGCTGAGTACTACTAGTCTGTGAATGTTTTCTTCTCTCCCATATCCACATAGCATCTGAATTCATTCTCTTCCAAGAGTTCTTGCCTCAGCCCTGTAACTCCCCAAAGGGGATGTAGTTAGTGACTGAGGCAGGATTTGAACTTGTACTAGGTGATGGACAATTCTGTTTTAGGGGGTTTAATGATTGGACCATGAGCAACTAAGTGGTACAGTGGATAGACTGCAGGGCCTGGAGTCAGGAAGACTCATTTTCCGGAGTTCAAAGTTACTCACTAGCTGTGTTGCCCTGGGCAAGTCACTTAACCCTGTTTGCCTCAGTTCCTCCTATGTAAAATGAGTAGGAGAAGGAAATGGAAAACCACTCCAGTATCTTTCCCAAGAAAACCCCCAAAATGGGGTCATGAAGAGTTACATATGACTGAAAAATGACTCAACAAAAATGATTGGACCACCCCCCTTGCCCTGTGTAAGATTTCTAAGTATATGTAATGCCTTAATCTTGTTTGCCATTAGAGAGGTAAAGGACGTTATGGGTGGTGGTAGTAATTAAGTCTTTCCTGAGCACTTTCTGGCATATCTTGACATCCTACAGTCTCCTTCTCAGGGGTGTGGTTGAGGTTGATCAGGCGCCTCTCTTGGCAATTTTTTATTATTCCTTTCCAGTCTCAGGTAGCAGAGAACTTTTGCCCTTTTGTCATTAATTTTAGAGGTCCAATTCCTAGGGTTATTGTCATTGTACACAGGCTCTCCTGTTCTTCCTCCTATACCCTCAGGTTCCCCTCTCCCTACACTAACTCCCTGCACTCCCCATTCCTTAACCCTAACCCTAGAGGGTCTTGAGGGAACTCGGGGTTTGCTTTGCTCAGCCCAGGACTTTCTGGTTTCTTCTCCCCAGCTGGAGTCCCAGTGAGAATCGTATTGCTCCAGGCCCCAGTGATTGCTTAGGAATAGTGGATTTACCCAATAATAGATGATGAGAAGCTCAACAGAGAACATAATCATCAGACAAGACTCTTTGGGTCTAATGTTGATCCCTTTCAGGGGGAAGGGTGTATACAGATTTAGGAAAAGGGGTTGAGACTTACTCCTCAAAGTCTTAGCACCCCCATACCCAGGATTGTGGGTGTGATACCTTCTAGGCTGGGATTCCACTGGTAATAGCAGAGGCTGCAGTATTTCCTGACTCAAGCAGTGGTTTGCTTGGTCTAGTGCTTCCCTCTTTGTCTCTGGGACTGCTCTTGGGAGTTCTCTGTCCAGTGGGGATCCCAGGCATTCAGCTTACTCCTCCTATCTTCTCACTTTTCTCCTTTTAGAAGCACATTCAGTCAGCTCAGGGAACCACCACAGTCACTGCCCTAGACCCTGAGTTCACTCTCTTTGGGTTATGTCTCAGACACACCTAGATGCATGCCTGGGAAAAGCAATTAGGGTAGGCAGGCAGGCATAGCAATAGCAGCAACAGCAGCAGTATCCAGGGGGTGGGGACTGGGAGAAACAGATGATAACTGATGCCCACTGCAAGTACCTCTGCCATCCACTGCTTCCAGTGGCTAATGAATACCCCATCTTCTGCATGAGTTGTGCCAGTTTCAATTGAGTGGATACTTCGGTTCCTGGATTCTCAGGAGACACTGGGGTGTAGGGAAGGTAGAGGGGAGAAAGCTTGGCATGGGTCAGTTTAAGGAGTATGTATTTAGCACATACTTAAAGTCTTAGAGAAGGAGGATGATTAAAGGATGGTGAAAAAGGCAGGGTGGAGAGAGACGTTTTGAAGGGGCTTCAGTCTTTCCCTTATGGGCTGAGGTTTATATCGATTTTTCCCCTCCAGAAACAGGTTGTTTGCAGGGAAGGGGGTTGCTGATTAGTTGACCAGCCAGCCCTACTATGGCTGGTGGGATGCTGATATACCAGAGGTAAGGGAGGAGAAGGGAGAAGGGAAAAAGGACAGATTTTCACCTCTAGGGATGAAGTGCCTTTGGGGGTTGCCAAGCAGGGCACACTTTTGTCCTCATCTCTGCCTCTTGGAATGTTTTCATTCAAAACATGGTTTCCCACCCCACCCCTCCTTTCCCCCCCACTCTCTTCCTCTTTCTCTGTCTATTGATCTTTATCAGTCTTTGTCTCAGTCTCTCTCTTTGTATCTCTATATACTGTGCTCTTTCCCTTTCCCCAGTAAAATATAAATTTTGTTGAGAGTTGGATTTTTTTTTTGCAGGGGAAGGAGGTCTTTGTATTCCCAGTGTTAATTGTAATCAAATAAATTTTAACTTAAAAAATCAGCATCATGGAGAGTGGCCCAGCGCAGTGCAGGCAGTGGGGAGCAGCGTGGCAGCAAGTTGATCCACCAACTGTAAGGGCCACTCCCAGGCCTATAACCACAGGCCTGGGATCTGTTGGAGCTGGGTAAGAGACAAATGCAGGGCCCATGGCAGTGGCAGCAGCTACTCCTGGGACTATCAACCCACAGCCTGGAAATTTAAAAAGCACCTATCTGAACTTCCAGGGATCAGGATGGCAGAGTGAACCCTAATCCCCCTTTGATCCTGAAAACACAGAAATTATTGCCCCAGAACAAAATTTTAAAACAGTGAAGGCTTGGAAGTCCTAGAGGAAGGGTATGGCTAAGGCCCCGCCTCAAAATGGGTAAAAGATTGCAAAGACTCTAGAATCCTATTATTTCCAGGAGGAACCAAATTCAGGAGGAGCCAGCACTGACTCCACACCCACAGCTGAAGCCTCAACAGGGAATATGAACTGGTCTCAAGCCCAGAAAGTGATCTTAGAGGAGCTCAAGAAGGAATTTGCAAACCAAATTAGAGAGGTAGAAGGCAAAATTATTAAATCTTTTAAAATCAAAATTGTGAAAATAGAAAACTTTTCAATGAAGAAAGAAGCTCCTTAAAAAAAATGTGTGGACTAAAAATGAAATCTGAACATATGGAAAAGGAGCTTCAAAAACTAACTGAGGAAAATAATTTACTAAAAATTAATCAACCGAATTGAAGCTAATGACTCTATGAGGCACCAAGAATCAGTCAAACAAAATATCAAGAATGAAAAATTTAAAAAAGAGGTCAAATATGTCAATGGCAAAATAGCTGACTTGTAAAACAGATCCAGGAGAGAGAATCTAGGAATTATTGGTCTACCAGAAAATCATGATGAAAAAAAGAGCCTGGACAACATCTTCCAAGAGCTCATCAAGGAAAACTGCCCTGAGATCCTAGAACCAGAAGGTAAAATAGAAATCTAGGGAATCTACTGGACACCTCCTGAAAGAGAATGCAAATTGAAAACATCATGAAATGTTGTAGCCAAATTCCAGAACTATGAGATAAAGGAGAAAATACTGCAAGCAGCCAGAAAGAAACAATTCAAATGCCATGGAACTACTCTGAGGATTGCACAGGATCTGGCAGCTTCTACCCTGAAAGATCGGAGGAACTGGAATATGATATTTCACAAGGCAAATGAGCTCAGGTTACAACCAAGGATCAGCTATCCAGCTAAACTGAGCATAATCTTTCAGGCAAGGAGATGGTCATTCAATGATGTAAGGGACTTCCAGACCTTCCTGATGAAAAAGCCAGAGCTCAATGGAAAATTCAGTCTCCAATTACAAGCAAAAGAGACATAGAAAGGTAAATAGGGAAAACACACACAAATACACACACACACACACAACTTGTTTTTCAATAAGAGCCAATGGTTTATATCCCTATATGGGAAGCTGATACCTGTTAATATTGAGAATTGTATACTTAATGTGACATTTAAAAAGGATATAGATAAATAGAGGGTGTGGGTATAAATTAAACAAAATGATGATAAAAAACCTTTATGCAATGGAAAAAGAGGAAAGAATGAAGCAGAAAAGGGTGAATTATGCCAAACAAAGAGGCATAAAAACAAATTAAAGAAGGGAGGGAGATGAACATGATATGATCTTTTCCCTCATTGGTCCTGGTGCAAGGAGGAAATAATATAATCAGTTACTTATAGCATTCTGTCTAGAAGAGACATAAAACCTATCACAACAGAGGGAAAGTGAGGAGGGAGAGGAGCACTGCATAAGATCTATTCTCATCAATCTTGATTCAAGGAAGAAATAACATATTACATTAAGCATAAAAATCTATTTCACCTTACAGGAAGTAGGAGAGGGGAAGGGCTAAGAAAAGGGGGGGGGTAGTTAGAAGGGAAGGAAGAGGTAGTAATGGGGAAGGGTAGGAAAAGGGAAGGGGGATGATAAGGAGGTAATACTGAGGGAGTCAGGAGCCAAAGTGAAAACTCCTAAGGAAGGGAAGGGAGAAGCGCAAAGGAATAGGATGGAGCGAAAGACACAGATGGTAATCATAACTGTGAATGTTAATGGGATGAATTCTCCCATAAAATGAAGGTGGATAGAAGAATGGATTGAAAACCATAATCCTACAATATGCTGTTTACAAGAAACACATTTGAAACGGGGGGGATACACATGGGGTAAAGGTAAAAGGACAGAGTAAAATATATTATGCTTCAGCCAAAGTAAAAAAAGCAGGTGAAACAATCCTTATCTCAGACAAAGCAAAAGCAAAAATAGATCTAATTTAAAAGAGATAAGGAAGGAAACTATATTCTGCTAAAAGGCACCATTGAGAATGAAGCATTATCTTTACTAAACATTTATGCACCAAGTGGTACAACATCCAAATTCCTAGAGGAGAAGTTAAGGGAGTTAGAGAAAGAAATAGACAGCAAAACAATATGAGTGGGGGACTGTGATAGTAATGGCAATTAAAGATTCCCCTGTATTGGCTTGGTTTTCAAATTGATTGTATTAAAACCCAGAGTTTGTTAATCCCACCTGTGGGATGGGCTTGTTGATGTGAAAAGAAAGTCCTGAAGTGGGAGGAGCTGGTGATGTAGATTTGGAGAGACAAGAGAGAGGCAGAAGTTCTTTTTGGAAGCAGCACCTTGTGGAGAGGGAGAGACTAAGAGATTGCTGGTGGCCGCTTTGAATTGCCCTGGACTTTTGAGACCTGCCCCCTGAGCTGCCAAGGACTGAGGAGACATGGCTGTTTTGCTGGTACTTTGTCTGTCTGTTTTGATGTTATTTTGCCAGATTTGTCCACTGGTGAAAGACTGTCCTGTTGAAGAAGTCCTGGAACCTGGCATTTGGTTAAGAAGGCCTGAGACTGTCCTGCAGACAGAGAGTGAATACTGTCCACTGGTGAGGGACAGTACTGAGAATGAATACTGTCCACTGGTGAAGGACAGTGCTGTTGTTGCAGGGGTCTGGGAGCCTTTCTGTTGGTTCAGAAGCCCTGAAGAAGGATTTTCTTGTTGTATGTTTACAGAAATCCTGGGAGAGGGCTTTGCTAATGTGTTCAGGGGTTCTAGGACTGTTCTACAGACAGAGGATAAATTCATGAAGGGACTGGCAATGTATCTTATGGCCTTGCTAAGCCTTGTCTCTCCAGGAACTAAGATTGCTGAGAACTTGCCTCGTGTCAAGATGAAGAAAAGACCTCCATTTGGGTATTAAGTGCTGTTTTTAAACTTGATGTAACTCTGGGGTAGATTCAATTGTGATCCAGGGGTGGGGAACTTTTGGGTATTAAGTGCTGTGTTTAAACTTGATGTAACTCTGGGGTAGATTCAATTGTGATCCAGGGGTGGGGAACTTTTGACCTTTTTGTGTTCTATGGTTGAGCAAATGAATGTATTTTACTTATGTTTGGAAACTAATCTCCATTTGAGAAGAGGGGCTTTGTGGTGGACTTAATTAAGGTATAGCCTAGGGATGGAGAAGTATTTGGAACAGAGACTTTGTAATTGATTGAATGATTGGAAAGTCCTGGGGTGGGGTAGGCCTTGGAGATGATTTAATCACACTTAGTAAATGCTGTATTTTGAATGATGTCATGTTTTGATCTTCTCTGTTCTGGGTTTGTTACTGAATAAAATAGAGAGCACCTATGCTGGTATTTTGAACCTGGGAAGTTGCCTTTGCTTGATATTATATTACAGGGACCTCAATCTTCCCCTCTCTGAACTTGATAAATTTAACTTCAGAATAAACAAGAAAGAAGTTAAGGAGGTAAAAAGAATCTTAGAGAAGATATATATGGTATTTCTCTGGAGAAAACTGATTGGGGACAAAAAGGAATATACCTTCTTTTCAGTCATACATGGCACATACACAAAATTGACCATATAATAGGGCATTAAAACCTCACAATTCAGTGCAGAAAGGCAGAAATATTAAATGCATCCTTCTCAGATCATGATGCAATAAAAAATGATGCAATAAAGGGCCATGGAAGAATGGACTAAAAACTGATTGGAAATTAAATAACTAAATCCTAAAGAATGAGTGGATCAAACAAGAAATTATAGAAATAAGCAGAAACTATTCAAGAGAGTGAAAACAATGAGAAAACATACCAAAACTTGTGGGATGCAGCAAAAGCAGTTCCTAGAGGAAGTGAATCTACCTCCAATGAAGAGGAAATTAAAACAATAATTAGGAATTATTTTGCCCAATTGTATGAACATAAATCTGATAATAGTGAAATGGATGAATATTTACAAAAATATAAATTGCCCAGATTAACTGAAGAGGAAGTAAATTACTTAAATAACCCTATCTCAGAAAAAGAAATCAAACAAGCCATCAGCAAACTCCCTAAGAAAAAATTTCCAGGGCCAGATGGATTTACTAGTGAATTCTATCAAACATTTAAAGAACAATTGATTCCAATACTCTACAAACTATTTGGGAAAATCAGTGAAGAAGGAGTTCTACCAAATTCTTTTTATGACACAAATATGGTATTGATACCTAAATCAGGAAGAGACAAAACAGAGAAAGAAAATTATAGACCAATTTCCCTCATGAATATAGATGCAAAAATTTTAAATAAAATGTTAGCAAAAAGACTACAACAACTTATCAGAAGAATAATACACTCTTATCAGGTAGGATTTATTCCAGGAATGCAGGGATGGTTCAATATTAGGAAAACCATCAGTATAATTGATCATATCAACAATAAAACTAGCAGAAACAATATGATTATCTCAATAGATGCAGAAAAGGCTTTTGACAAAATACAACATCTATTCCTATTAAAAACACTAGAAAGTATAGGAACAAGTGGAGTCTCCCTTAAAATAATAAGAAGCATCTATTTAAAGCCATCAGCAAGTATTATATGTAATGGGGATGAGCTAGAAGCATTTCCAATAAGATTGGGGTGAAACAAGGATGTCCACTATCACCCCTCTTATTCAATCTGGTACTAGAAATGTTAGCAGTAGCAATTAGAAAAGAAAAAGGAATTGAAGGAAGCAAATTAAGCAAAGAAGAGACTAAGCTATCACTCTTTGAAGATGATATGATAATATACTTAAAGAATCCTAGAGAATCAAGCAAAAAACTACTTGAGACAATAAATAAATTTGGCAAAGTTGCAGGATATAAAATAAACCCACATAAATCCTCAGCACTTCTATATATTTCTAATGAAATCCAACAGCAAGAGATAGAAAGGTAAATCCCATTTAAAATTACTGTAGACAATATAAAATATTTGGGAATCTACCTGCCAAAACAAACCCAGGACCTACATGAACACAACTACAAAACACTCTTCACACAAATAAAGCCATATCTAACTAATTGGAAAAATATAAATTGGTCATGGCTGCATCGAGCTAATATAATAAAAATGACTATTTTACCTAAATTAAATTATATATTTAGTGCCATACCAATCAAACTATCAAAAATTACTTTATAGAGCTAGAAATAATAGCAACAAAATTCATTTGGAAGAATAAATGGTCCGGAATATCAAGGGAATTTATAAAAAGAAATTCCAGGGAAGGAGGCCTAGCCATACCAGATTTTAATCTGGATTATAAAGCAGCAGTTATCAAAACTGCTTGGTACTGGCTGAGGAATAGAGTAGTGGATCAATGGAATAGATTGGGTACACAAGACTCAGATGTCAATGACTATAGGAATCTACTGTTTGATAAACCCAAAGACCCCAAATTTGGGATAAGAACTCACTATTTGACCAAAACTCCTGGGAAAACTAGAATATAGTATAGTAGAAACTGCATAGACCATTATCTAACACCATATACCAAAATGAAGTCTAAATGGGTACATGATCTAGGTATAAAGGCTGATACTGCAAGCAGTCTGGGGAAGCAAGGAATAGTGTACCTTTCAGATTTATGGAGAAGGGAGAACTTTATGACCAAACAAGAGTTAGAGAGCATTATAAAATGCAAAATGGATAATTTTGATTACATTAAATAGAAAATTTTCTGTACTAACAAAGCTAATGTAACCAAGATTAAGAGCAAAGTGGGAAATTGGGAGTTTTTACAACCAGTGTCTCTGATAAAGGCCTCATTTCTAAAATATACAGAAAATTGAGTCAAATCTATAAGAATACAAGCCATTCCCCAACTGATAAATGGTGAAATGATATGAACAGGCAGTTTTCAGAGGAAGAAATTAAAGATATCTATAAGCATGTGAAAAAATGCTCTAAATCACTAGTGATTAGAGAAATGCAAATCAAAACAACTCTGAGATACCACATCTCACAAGTCAGATTGGCTAAGATGACAAAACAGGAAAATGACAAATGCTGGAGAGGATGTGGACAAATTGGAACACTAATGCATTGTTAATAGAGTTGTGAACTGATTCAACCATTCTGGAGAGCAATCTGGAACTATGCCCAAAGGGCTATAAATAATTTCATACCCTTTGACCCAACAATACCACTTCTAGGTTTGTATCCCAAAGAGATCATAGAAGTAGGAGGAAGACCTGTATGTACAAAAATATTTATAGCAGCTCTTTTTGTGGTGGCAAAGAGTTAGAAATTAAGGAGATGCCCATAAATTGGGGAATGGTTAAATAAGTTGTGGTATATGAATATATTGGAATATTATTGTGCTACAAGAAATGAGGAGCAGACAGACTTCATATTTACCTGGAGAGACTTATACAAACTGATGCTGAGTGAGAAGAGCAGAACGAGGAGAAATCTGTACACAATTACAGACACAACATATGTGTAATGACCAACTTTGATAGATTGGACTCTCCTCAGCAATGCAAGGTTATAAGACAACTCCAAAAGACTCATGATGGAGAGAGATATCTACATTCAGAGAAAAAACTAGAGAGAATAGAGCTTGAATGCAGATTGAAACAAACTACCTGCTCTCTCTCTTTTTCTTGTTTGGTTTTGTTTCCTCTTTCCCATTGTTCACTCCATCAGTTACAATACTTTAGAAACTGACTAATGTCTAATGTGCATGTATTTGCAGATCCTATATTTGATTGCATGCTGCCATGGTGGGGGGGAGGAGGAGAGATTGAGGAGGAGAAAATTTGAAACTCAAGGGAATGTGGAACTAAATCTTGTAAAGTAAAAGTAAACACATTAATAAAGATAAAATTTTATTTATTTATTTATTTGCCTTTTTTGGAGGGCAATTGGAGTTAAAAGTAACTTGTCCAAGGTTACACAGCTAGTTTTTTTGTGTGTGTGTGTGTTAAGTGTCTGAGGCCGGAACCAAACTCAGGTCCTCCTGACTCCGGGGCCAGCGATTTACTCACTGCGCCACCTAGCTACCCCTAAAATTTTACTTTAGAAAAAACAGCATTACAAGTGCAAGACAGGAGACATGGCAGACAGCAGTTTATTTGGAAAAATGATCTGGAGGTTTTAATCAAATAGAAGCTCACCATGACTTGTCAATGTGATATGGCAGCTAAGAAGCTAATGCAATCTTAGGCTGCACTGAACTTCATTGAGAGGCATGGTGTCCAGGCCTAGGGAGGTGATCAGAGCATTCTTGCTTGCTTGCCATGGTCAGGCCACATCCGATATATGGTGCTCAGTTCCTGGCTCCAAACATTAGCTAGAGCATTGACAAGATCCAGAGGAGGAAAACCACTATAGTGAAAAGCATTGAAATTCAGATGAAGAAAGATGAGTTGTTGGGAGAAAAGAACTCTGGATGGGGGCCCATGACTGATGTCTTCCAATACTCAAAGCAGTATTACATGGAAGCTAGTTTAGGTTTGTTCTACTTGGCCCCACAGGGAAGAAGCTAGGAACAATGTGTGGAGCTTGAAGAAAAGCTGATTTTGACTTGAAGTAAAAATAAACTTCCTAACAATTAAAGCTATATAAGATGATAATACATAGTTAGATGACATCATATAGGTTTTTTTTGTGGTTTGCAAAGAGTTTTCTATATGTGATCTCATTTTTCATCCCAACTATCCTGTGAAATAGATACTATTATCCACATTTTCAAGGTAAGGAAATTGAAGCTTAGAGTGTTTAAGTGACTTGTTTAGTGTCACATAGCTAGTAAATGATTGAGGTTCATTTGAATTCAGATCAAGCAGAATGAGTAGCCCTTGGGACCTATTTGTCCATAACCATGGTGCCTCCGTCCTGACCATCATTAGGACCTCCTCTTCCCAATGAGAATCTTGTACTCTGCCTCTGATCTCTGATAAGTGAACTTTTGCTTTATATAGTCAGGATCTTCTTATCAGTTCTAAATCTTGTGAACTTGGTTAGTTCCCCCACTGCCTTCCTTTCTAACTCCCCTCTATGTATTATATTATATCTCACCATTAACATAAATTGTTTTAAGGCAAGACTATCTTGTTTATTTTGATTATATCTCCAATGTTTAGTTATACTGGTCGGGTATATGGGGTGTTCAGGGAGAGCTAGCACCTCTGGTATGAGGGACTGCTAAGCCCTTTTCAGGGCTACTCCACCTCTCAGCCAACTCTCACCTGCGGTTCCAAGAAATTGTAGCATATTCAGCAGTCACATCTTGGTAAAATAGGCTAAGCAAACTGCCTAAACCAGGTTGATGGTGACTGACAGGCTTCAAACTCATTGGTGAGTTAGGGGAATGTCTACACCAAGCATGTGAAGACTTCCCCCAGTGGAATGGATGAATGAGAACAATTTGTTCCAAGGGCCATGAAGGCAGTTGAAGCAGGTATTGTGGAGTTCTTAGAGCTTGGTCAGATATCAGAGATGCCAAGGTCATCCAATGCATCTCAGGTCATTGCCAGTCATCTTAACTTTTGTCCTGCCATTGGAATTTGATGTGAATAAAGAGTAAGGCTGATGATTTCATGCAACTCTGCCTCATTTAAGTCCAATTCACTCAAGTCAAAATATCACCCAGTGATGTCATTGGTCTTCTCTGAAAATGAAGGATGAACTACAACAGTACCTGGCATATAGTAAACAATAAATATTCTATCTAGTGCAGGGATTTTTAGAGTGGTGTTCAGGGGTTCCACAGACTTAGATTGAGAAAATATACCCAGATCTATCTCCTCATTTATTAGTCTGTGAATGATAAAGTGTCTCTATTGTATAGCATATTTGCATCACCATTTCCCCTATCTTCTGCATCTGCCATGCTTATAAACTTGTAATGATTTTATGTTTTCCTCTCACTTCACATATGGAATCTACATGTTTTCCTAATTCTACCTCCCTCCTCTGGACCTTGCTTTCTATTCCTACTGTCATTGTTGTAGTATAGTACAATATTCTAATAGGTCCTTCCACCTAGATCCAATTTATCCTTTATATCACTGGCAGAGTAATCATTTTTATGCATAGATTTGATAGCATTCCCCTTTCCTTCTTGGAAACTTCAGTGACTATGTGTTACCCAGTCTTTCTTTCTAACCTTAGCTACACTGTTGTAATAGTAATAGAATTTGAAGATACCCTTGTACTGGCAAGCTAACAGGTACTTAGCCTTTAGTTTCAAGTTAATTATATCAAGCCTCTGTTAAGAAACAGAAGGTATTGGGGTGTCTAGGTGGCCCAGTGAATAGAGCACCAACCCTGGATTCAGGAGAATCTGAGTTCAAATCCGGTCTCAGACATTTAATACTTACTAGCCATGTGACTTTGGGCAAGTCACTTAACCCCAATTGCCCTGCCTTGACCCCTCCAAAAAGTAAAAAAAAAAAAAAAAAGAAACAGAAGGTATGAACCCCTGTTGCTGACATAACAGGAAGGGGCTGGAGTAGGGAGGAGCTAATACCTTATATAAGGAAAAGCACCAGCTGGAGAGTCAGAACTTCTTGGAGAAAGCAGCTGGAGGCTGGGGAGGAAAGGCCCAGCTGGAGAAAGTGGTTTGATTTTGAGAACAGAACTTGTGGTGGCAGAGCTTCTTCTGAGAGCCAGCCAGAACTTCTGCTGAAATCTTTCTTCTGGGAACTTCTGCTGAGAGCTTCTGAGAACTAGCTGGAACATCTGCTGAGGAGCTACAGTGAGTGATAGAGGAGGATCCCTGCTTGAGGGAACCTGTTCTTTTATGAAGGTTTGGAAATGTGGATGTTCATTGTGTTAACCATGTGTACCAACTTTGTGGTTACTGTAATGACTTTGACTTTCTGGTTCTGGGACTTCGTTTCCTGGTATCTGAATAAGAACTTGAGGTGGACTAGACATTGTGAGCTTCAATATGGAACAGGAACTACATGGAGAGCTAGACAAGTAACTGGGAGCTGTTTGCTTTTGAACTCAGGTGGCAGTTGGTTTGATTTGGGCAGGAGCTGGAACTATGGAAGACAAACCATGGAAGCTGAGAGCTTGCCTCCAGTCAAGATGAAAAGACCTCTCCTTGGGTATTTAAGGCTGACTGATGAGATTGTAACTTACTTGTGACCTAGGGGTAGATAGCCTTTGTACTTTCCACTCCCCCTTAAGACAATACTTAGTAGTGACTGATGAAATTGTAACTTTATTGCATCCCATGGGTGGAGTACTTTGATTTTTGTACTTTGTGATTGAATTAAGGACTAGTGATTGACTAAATGAATGTACTTTGCTTAAAACTGTGTGACCACTTTGGTGAATGTGACCATTTTAATGATAATAACACCCCGAATGCTGTACTTTGATTTCTGTGAATGTTTTGCTCTTATTTGTTACTGAATAAATAGAGAGTTCACTATATTATGCAATCAGAACCTTGAAAGCTGTTCACAGCAGCAATCCTCTGGAAAGCTGCTCGTGCTTGGCTTTACAACTGTAAACTCCAGTCAAAGTGTATCACCCCATCTCTGCTCCTGAATACATTTTGTTTCTTTTACTTCCTAACCCTTACTCATGCTGTTTCATCTGCCTTTTATGCTCCTTCTCAGTCTGTATCTGCTTATATTCTAACCATTACTTAAAGCCAAACTCAGAAGCCATCTCCTTCATGAAGCCTTCCTTCAGCTGTCCCTATCTTTAATGACCCTTGTATCTCAAAGAGCACTTTGCTTTGCAGCTCACTAATGATCTTTTAATTTGTATGCTTTATAATAATCCATGTCTGTGTTTTAATCTGCCTGTTCTCCCCCCCCCCCCACAATAGATTATGAGCTTCATGGCTTCATGAGAGCTAGGTCTGTGTCTGACTTGAATTTTTCACAGTGCCTAGAAGAGTGTGGTGAATTTACACTCAGTTATTAAGTGTCTACTATGTGTATATCTCTCTGCTAAGTACCAGTACAGATATAGCATGCAGATAAGACATGATACCTGTCCTGATAGAGTTTTTAGTCTAGAACTTAAGGCAGCTAGGTGGGACAGTGAATCTAATACTGATCTCAAATCTGACCTCTGATTCTAGCAAGTTTTTTTTTGAACTTATGTCTGCTTCAGTTTCCTCATCTGTACAACATGGACAATAATGGCATCCACCTCCCAGGGTTGTTGAAGGGAACAAATTCCATGATATTAATAGAGCATTTTTACAAACATTAAAGCATTATGTTGTTGTTAGTGTTCAGTAAATTTCAGTCCTGTCTGACTCTTGACTAACCCCATTTGGGGTTTTCTTGGCAAAGACACTTGAGTGGTTTGTATTTCCTTCTTCAGATCATTTTACACATGAGTAAACTGAGGCAAATGGGGTTAAGTGTAGCAGCAAGCACCCTAGCATACCTAGGGTGGCTGCCTGGTTCTTAGATCTGCTTTTCTAAAGGAAAGCAACTCAAAATAGGCTAACAATCTTGCTTTAATCAAACATATGTCATTTACCTAGTTCAGGGAACAAAGGTCAGCACCCTGAACTTTAGAGAATACAAACAAAATACAAACAAGTTACAAGCAGAAGTTACAAGCAGCAGACAGGCTTCCAACTGTCTGACCATTACATCAATACCTAGTCATTTACCAGAGAGGGAAGCACCAACATCTGGATTTTCAAAGCCGGGGGGTGGGGGGTGGCATTTCAATGGCTTCCCAGAGTCTTGTCTAGTCAATTCATATAACTCTTCTCAAAGTGAGCTCCAAAACAAAATCTCACATCATGGTAGATATAGCCTTCTCCTGACTCAGAGAATGTCAGAACCCTCTTGACCCACTGCCCAATCACAAAGTAACAAGGTGTGGGCATTCCTGAAAAATAAGCCTCCCTCCACAGGCTCCATGTGACCATATTCAGCCTATTAGGGGACAGAGTATATTTTCAAATCAAGAAAGGTTCTCAGAGTCACTTAAAAGTCCAAGGAGCAGGGAAGATCTTAAATTCCCATTCCCATAACAGTAAGTTGCTCTGGGTCATGCAGCTAGTAAGTGTCTGAGGTCAGAGTTGAACACAGGAAGTTGTTCTTCTATCCACTGCGCCACTTAGCTGAAAAGTACTATGTAGATAGTAGCTATTTACTCAAATACCCTGAATCTACATTTACTGAAAGTAAATGTATATAAAAGACAAAACTTTTATCTCTCAGCATTAGCTCTATTACTTGCATAGAGTATGTTTTGATAGCTCTAAGTTGTTACATATAATGAGATCATCATCATCATCAATAACAATAGGCTGATTGAAAGCATGCGGTAAATTAGGTACTGTGGTAGGCAGGAATCAGGAGTTCGTAACATATTTTGTGTCATGGCAGTCTATTTTGTCTCTGGCAGACTACTGAAGCTTATAAACCACTTCTCAGAATAATATATTTAAATGCAAAACATAAACCATATAAGGTTATAAATAAACAATACAATAAATACTTCTTAAGTACCTATTATGTGCCACACACTATACTAAGTGCTGGGCATACAAATAAGAAAAAGAAAGACAGTCCTTGCTCTCAAAGAGCTTACAATCTAAGGAAGGAAGACAATATAAAAAAGGAAGCTGGAAAAGATTGGAGAGGGAGTAGGCATACATGAATCTGATGGAGTTGAATCCAAGCAGTACAGCTGGTGGGAAATGACAAGTTGGCTGGGCTTCTGAGACCTTTTTAAATGGGGGTCTGGGGAAGAATTTTTTTGCTCTGCCCTCCAGCCCTGCAATCAGTGGGGCACAGCCAACTGAAGTTCCTGATAAGGTGTGAGTACTAAAGCTGATGAAATCTCAGTGATAATGATTTTCCTGGTGATGAGTTGTTCCTGGAGGGGAGGGGTGGAAAACACAATGATGGTAATTGGAATTAAACCAAATAATGCAACTGGTGGGAAATGAAGAACCAATTATATTGGAATACAGTTATCAAAATGTTAAAACAAAAGAAAACAAGTTTACAAATCTCAGGTTAAGAACCTTTGCATTAGATTAAAAATAATATCTATCACTAAAATTATGTAGATCTATAAGAAAGTTCCTATATCCATTCTAAAAATCAAATTGTCTTTTACTCTTTCTTCCATGTAAATTTTATGAATGATTAGTAATTGGCATGCAAAGGCAGGCTCCCTTACCAGCTGGACTGCTGCATCCGTTACTCAATTACCTGATGCCCATGTGAGGAAGGAATGGTGAATGAGGTGTCATATTAAGTTCTGAAAGAACATATGATTATACATACAGAGTTTTAGGATCAGAAGGATCCTCAAAACCTCACCATAGTGACAGACCTAAACAGAAATAGAATTTATAACATCCTTTGTAAGTGGTCATTCAGCTTCTGATTCAAGACAAAATCATTCCTTGGGATAACTATCATTGTTAGAAAGATTTTTTTTAAACTGTAGGTTCTCTCTTACAACTTCCACCCAATGTTTCCAGTTCTTTGCATTGGAGTCAATCAGATCACACATTAACTAGGCCCTTTTTGGATTGACAGGCACTTTAGATAATTGAAGGCAATTATCAAATGCCCCTAAGTGAAATATCCCTAGTTCTTTCAGTGATCCTCACACAGCATGGTTTGTAGTCCTTTCACTACCCTGGACAAAAGTTACTGATCATGCTACATCTCGTCAATGGCCCACTTAATATGTGACATCTAGAAATGCATATGATATGCCATAGATGATCTAACCTGGGCAGAGTATAGCAAGATTCTAATTGAATTGTAGAATTTGAGATTTGCAGGGGCACTTGGTGGCCAACTAACCCAACTCATATGTAAAGATTTTCCCTCTGCAGCCTAACTTCACAACTAATCATCTGACTTTTGTTTCCTCTATATATTGTACTACATTTAAATCAGCCTTGGATCACATATTTTTTGGAGGGTGGGGTAGGAGGAGCAAGTGGTGCTGCCATATCATATCATACGACTGAAAATTCACTCAGATCTCCGCATCGCTTTTCTCACATGAATTGTGGTCTAGTTAAGCCTCTCATGCTATATTTTTTACCCTTTTCTGGCTAAACTCTTTGAAAAGGTTGTCAATAGGGGCCTCTATTTTTTTCCTCTAATTTTCTTTTTAACACCTTATAATCTAATTTCTGACTTCATAATTTCACCTAAACCAATCTCTCCAAAGTTATTCAATGATCTCTTAATTGTCAAGTCTAATGACTGACCTTTTCTCTTAATTGCCAAATCCAATGACATTTTTTTCAACCGTCATTCTCCTTGACCTTTATGCTGCCTTTGACACTGTTCATTACCCTCTCTTCCTTGATACTTTCTTTTCTCTAGGTTTTTAGGATACCATTCTCTTATGCTTCTCTTCCTACTTATCCAGCTACTCTTTCTCATTCTTCTTGGCTGCCTCCTCAGCCAGATCATACCCTCCAATCATAGGTGTTCCACAGGGTTCTGTCCTGGACTCTCTTCTCTTCTTCTCCTGTACTACTTCACTTAATGATCTCATTGGCTCTCCTGGATTTAGTTACCATCTGATGAGTCTTAAATTTATCCTGCCCTAACCTCTCTGCTGACCTCTAATCTCATATCTCCAACTGACTTTTAGACATCTTCAACTGGAAGTCCAATATACATCTTAAACTCAAAGTGTTGGAAACAAAACTCATTATTTTCCTCTTTAGATACTCCCCCACTTCCTAATTTTCCTATTATTGTAGAGGATGACACTGTTCTTCCATTCCCTCAGGTTCTCAACTTGGAAATCATCCTGGATTCCTTAGTATCTCTAAACTCCCCCTATCCCCCATATCCAATCTGTTACCAAGGCCTTTGTTATGTCTTCACTTTCACCTTTGCAATATCTTTCAATTTTTTCCCTTCTCTCCTATGACATTGACAACATTCTGGTGAGGGCTCATCATGTCATGCTTGGACTATTGCAATTACCTATTGGTGGGGCTGCCTATCTTGTCTTTCCCTATTCCAATCCATCCTCCTTTGAGCCATCGAAGTGATCTTCCCAAAGTGGATGTCCAGCCATGTCATTTGTCTATTCAGTAAACTCCAGTGACACTATTGTTTTCAGAATCAAATACAAACTTTTCTGTTTGGCATTCAGAGCCCTTCATAACTGAATCTCTTCCTTTTTTTTTTTTTAATATTCTTATATCTTACTCCTTGCCATGTGCTCTTCAATATAGTGATATTGGCCTCTTTACAATCCTATGAATAAGACACTCCTCTAGGTTCTTGGCATTTTTCTGGCTGTGTTCTATGGCTGGAATGCTTCCCCTATTTTTCTTCCCCACCTGGCTTTCCTAATTTACATTAAGTCCCAACTAAACTCCATCTTCTATAGTTAGCCTTTTTCAAGAATGCTTAATTATAGAACTTACTCTCCCTCATTGTTATTTCCTATATTTATCCTGTTCATAGTTTATTTATGCACATTTGTTTGCTTGGCTTACCATTAGATTGTGAAGTCTTTGAGGGCAGGAACTATCTTCTGCTTCTTCTTTTATCCCTAGCAGTTAGAAAAATTGCCTGGCCCATAGTAGGTGCTTGATATTTCTTTATTGACTGATTTACTGACTTCTGCATTGCATTTTGGGTAACCAGTGGTAGTACTTTACATCTTCCTCCACTGTCCATCCCTTGCTTCTTTTGTGAGTTTATAGTTTTCCTTCACCTACTTTCTTTTTCTCTTCCACCACAACAGCTCACCTGATAGCACACAGATCAAAGTATTTTTCTTCACATAAGTAATTAGAGGAAAGAAGAACAGGACAGAACACTTTCCCTTTTTATGAAACCAGGACCAAAAGTTACAGGATTTGTGCAAATAATTCAAAGGGGTAGAAAGGCAGGTATACCTGTCTTTGACACTAAAGCGGAAGTAGAGGATGAACTCATAAGTCTGAACAAGTAAGGAGGGAGTGAAAAAGAGGAGCTGGAAGTCAACAAGTAACTAAGTCAATGAGCATTTATTAAGCACCTGCTGTGTGCCATGCATAGCGCTATGTGCTGGGCATATAAAGAAAGGCAAGAACAGTTCCTTGCTCTCAAGGAACTCACAATCTAATGGGGCAGGGGAAGGGGGTGGGGGAGGGAATAACTAATTGTCTTCAAAGAGACTTTCCAAAGCCATATGGAGATGAACATCCTAAAGTCTAGTTTTTATAATTGAGGGGAAGGGAGCAAATCTGACTGCTCAGTGTTCATTCCTACCAACCACCCACTGGAAACAGAAGCAGTGGCAGTGACATTTTCAAAGTTAAAGCCAAGCATGCTGTAGTTACAGATATGACTTCAAGTCTGTCTTGCTTCTTAAGCTTCAAAAGCTTGTAAAATCACATTCATCTGCGACGAGGAACAGTGCTGTCTTCCCTTTATTCTGTTAGAGTCACCTGCTTATGTGGTATATGATTTTAGTTTGTCAGAGAAACACCGGTTAGGCTGCTGACAGCCAAGAAAACAAAGCAAACATACAATTCACAAAAATGCATATGGAAAATAAAACCAGAGGAGAGAAAATGCACTGCTATTCCATATTTCTACTGCTGCCAGCCAAATAAATTGTAGCATCTATATTTCAAGAAACAAAGGAGACCTGACAGCTACAGGGCACCTTTTCTGCAGTAATCCATCATACTCTCATGGACCCAACTCAATTTTATGATCCAGGAAGAAAAAAGAACTGAGGGGATAGGCCAGAGGTAGGGAACCTATGGCCTCAAGGTAATATGTAGCCCTCTAGGCCCCCAAGTGAGGCTCTTGGACTGAATCCAAACTTCACAGAATAAATCCTCTTAATAAAAAGTTTTATTCTGTAAAACTTGAACTCAGTCAAAAGACTGCATCCAAGGACCTAGAAGACCACATGTGGACTTGAGGCTGCAGGTTCCCTACCTTTGGGATAGGCTATATTTACCTGAAAGTCTTACCTGCTAACTTTTTTTTAAGCAATTGGGGTTAAGTAACTTGCTCAAGGTTACATGGCCAGTTATTTCTGGGTGGGTGCTAAGTGTCTGAGCCCAGATTCAATCCCCAGGTCATCCTGACACTGGGGCTGGTGCTCTTACTCACTGTGCTACCTGGCCGCCCCCTTACCTGATAACTTTTACAAGAAAATCTCTAGAGTCTCATGAAAGAGAATGAGCAATGCATCTTATACATAGACTTTCTGAGCTATAGGTAAGGCAAATTGGATCAAGATCTCTCAGTTCTCCTTTTGGGTCAAATCCTTTAGCTAGATATACCTATATATCCCTGCACCAATGTACAAACCAATACTAAATCATGGCATCGAGACGATGCTGGGTTCTCAAACTATGCTGGTAGAATACATGTGTCCTGCTGAGTTAAAAAAGATGAGAACACGGGTCTAGCAATGGACTTTTGTATGACAATCTGAGCCTCACTCTAGCTGAATTCATAGACTTATCAGCAGAGGGTTGGTTACCACATGATTTTTTTCTCTCATAACAACCCACGAAGCTTCTCTACTAAGGCAAGGAGAGACTGCAATCCACATCTGGGGAGGGAGTATGAAATCTCAATTCTTTTGACTTATTGAGGAATTGAAATATTTTCATGACTTTAATCAAAAGTGTTTTGACCAACCCTTTGTCCTCTGGACCTTTGGTTAACATAGTTATGAAAGGCGAATATTTAGAATGCCAATGCTTAGTACAGTGCCTGGCACATAGTAGGTGCTTAATAAATATTGACTGATTGGAATGCTATAGTATAAAGCCCTATTTTCAAATATGTATATGTAGAAACACATTGACATATAGAACCAGGAGCAATGTCATTGAGCAGTAGGTACTCAAAAAGAATTTTTGAATAAAATTGAACATTGCATATTGGATATGAATATCCAAAGACTTGTCTATAATTATTTGGCAGACTATACAATAGCCCTATCATTTAGCAGCTCAGGACTATTCCAAAATTAATCAAAATTATTAAAAGAGCACAATTAAACAGAAGTAATCACTCAGTACTGAATGGATTCCTCCTAGATGAGATTCTCCTACTATTAACAGTGGGAATCTTACTCTGGTCTGTTAAGATATGATGTCTTGATTTTACATTGACTACAGTGGAGTCTTTTATATCAGGCATTGGACATCTTAAGCCTTTAAGATTCTTTCCAGTCCTCAATTTATGATATTTCTATCCTATGATAAGAGAAGAATATACAAATTTCCCATAAGTCATAATGTGAAAATAGTACAGAGCAGTGGAGGGAAGGCATTTAGTATAATTAGTGGCCATATCACTTTCAAATAGAGTCCTTTGGATTCTATTTACTCACCTCTGAAATGGGAATACTCATTCCTGTAAAATTCTTTCAGATTCTAAAGTTGTGATTCTAATTTTAACATATGTTGATT
>NW_027187358.1:22678973-22683386 GCF_028583685.1 Petaurus breviceps papuanus
TTGTGTTTTTCTTCTTTTTTATTTTATATTCTCCGCTTAAATAGGAATGTTTTTTTTTTTTAAAGTTTTTTATTTTATTTATTTTTTTTTTATTTTTTAAAAATTTTTTGTACATTACATGGTGTTCTTTTTTACCCTCACCAGCCTCACTATTGTAGGAGAGATAAGCTATTGGTCATAGGCTGAAAAAGTACTTTGATTAGAGTAGTTCTATTCTGGAGTATTTAAGAGAGTCTGGTAATGCTCCTAAAATAATTTTAACTAATAGATCAAAAGTTTTTTGTCTTTCCATGATATGAAATAGTAAGCTAGGGAAAATATTTTAAATTGATGACTAAGGTAAAAAAGAACACCATGTAATGTACAGTCACTATCTCTGAGATTTAAAATTTATCCAGAAGATAGATAATAGTCTTCCTTAATAGTTGCAACAGAGTGCTATGGATTTGGATTTGATTACCTGGTGTTCAGGATAAAATACTTGGTGACAGCTATATGTAGCTCACTGAGTAGGAAACTAATCATGCCTCTTTACTCTCTCCTTTTAAAAGAAACTCCTCTTTTAACTTGGCTTACTTTTAAAAGTGTTCTTATTGCTCTCTGTGGTGCTATCCACCACAGGACACCAAAGACCTAGATTTTTGCCTTGATTTAGACCCTGGTCTGATTAGCTTCCTATTGTATGCACATAGGTCCTGAGAGGGTGGCATGATTACACCCCTTTGGATTTCGGGCAAAGCTCAGAATTTAGCCAAATTTTGCCTGTTTATAAAAGACCAGGGCAACAACTAGCACAAGAAATATGGTATAGATGAAGAAAGTGAGTCTAGAAAGCAAATACAGCAATCTAGCCTTTGTGGGAAGTGTGGGAGTAGGTTAAATAATTTAAGGACTTTTATTTGGTCCACATCCTTTACCAGTATCTATTTACTTGCTCATTTAGTTCATTTAAAAATGATTGTTGTGGAAAACACAAGGATGAATGTAATCTGTTCTCAGAGTTCAAGGAACTTACATGTTAGGATGGGAGAATAAGAGAAATTCACATATAACTATAATAAAAGGATGTGATAAGTGACTCCAAGAGCTTCCACATACAATTACAGTTAAGAGGAAAAAGATAAGGCTTCATGGAGAAAGTGAGACTGAACTAGACCTTAACACTTACAAACTGTATGACCCTAGCTAGGCACTTAACCCCAATTGCCTCCAAAAAAATAAAAGATAGGAAGGCTTTAAACAGGCAGGTAGGTAATTTATGTTCACCTCCTTCCACAAAGAATTTGAGCAACACTTTTTATATTGCCACTAATACCTCTGAAATTCCTCCTAACAACATAGATTTCTGTTGTGGTAGCCCTACTCTGGAGACAGTTACATTGTTTGTATCACAGTTCTAGGGCATTGTTTGCAACTTCCTGAAAAATTTTGAAAAAATCAATTTTCATGGATGACTTTTGTTTTTGTATCATCTGCATTTCCCAGCATGATTCTGGGAAAGTGATTTAATCTCCTTCAGTGTCAGCTTCCTAATCCGTAAAATAGGGATTCCTCTCATACTCATAATATTTACTCACAATTAGCAAGAGGTTCATAAAAATATCCAAAATTTTATCTTTCTCACTGGAAATACTGTTAAACGATATTTTTGTGTCCTGTACTTGTGAAACTGACTAAAAAATTCAAGTGTAGAGCTTTACATTTATTCTACTTTTTGTCTTTGGCCTTTTCCTGGTCTCATCTCCCCACATCTGATCTTACTGATCTACAATTTGATCCCATAATCATCCATGTCAATGATTCATTATGCATCCTCACTAGGAGATATCTTATCTGACACTATTTCTTTCTAACACTCCAATTACAGTCCTGGGAAACCTGGACAACTTTTTGTTTTCTGGATATTTCTTACACTTTCTGTCCTCCATTCTCTGTTCTGCCATGAATGGAATGGCTCATGCTAACCATTATGTTCGAAATGCCATCATCACTGCCCTACCCTCTTTACCAGTTCTCTCTGTTGAAATACTATGTAAATAAAGGTATTTTACAGAAGAGGGTGGGGGTAGAGAAAGCTCTCAGTTGAGCCCTCTCCTTTGGATTGGCAGAGACAACAAAAGGTCAGAGTGATGCATTTTTTCCAGCCCAAGATAACTTAGGAGTTGGGAAAGAGAGATCTGTGACATGAGAGTAGAGGCTGATCTGAAGCCCCTGTGAAATTCCCAGTGTTGGGAACAGGTAGTGACAAGAGAAGCAGCATCAACCTTGTGAACTTGAAAACCAGAGGGAAAACTAAAAAAAAAAAAAGATTTCAAAATTAAGTAAGGGTTGTAAAAGAAAAATTAGGTAAAGAAATTAAAGCAAAGGAAAAAATTATGAAAAGATAATTAACAGTTTGGTAAAAGAGGCACAAAAACACTGAAGTAAATATCATCTTAAAAAACAGAATTGACCAAATGGGAAAAGAGGTGCAAAAGTTCACTAAAGTAAATCATTCCTCAAAAGTTTGTATTGAGCAAGTGGAAGCTAATAACTTCATGAAACAGCAAGATACAATGTTATTTGTTCTTCATTTTCAAAGAGGACCAATTACATTGTGGGGTGATGTCTTTTTTTTTTTAAGCAATTGGGGTTAAGTAACTTGCTCAAGGTTACACAGCCAGTTATTTCTGGGTGGGTGCTAAGTGTCTGAGCCTGGAGTCAATCCCCAGGTCATTTTGACACTGGGGCCGGTGCTCTTATTCGCTTTGCTACCTGGCCACCCCTATGGGGTGATGTCTTGATTTGTGTATGAATTGGATTTAAGTGAGGCAGAGTTGTGAAAAGTCATCAGCCTCACTCTTTCATAATGCTCAAAGTCCAATAATGGATAAAAGTCAAGATGAGTGGCAATGGCCTGGGATGCAGCGGGTGACTTTGAGACCAAGCAAACTCTAAGTACTCCACAACATCTGCATCAGCTGCCTTCATGGCCATTGGAACAATTTGTTATCATCCACCCATTATGCAGGGAGAGATTTTCACAATCTTGGGATGGACATTTCCCTAAATTATTGATGGATTTTAGGTCTGTCAATTACCCTCAAACTGGTTTAGCCTGTCTGCTGAGATGGTTTACCAGAATCTGGCTGCTATGCATAGATGGCTTCCTGGAGTCACAGGTGAGAGTTGGGTCAAGGTTGACACAAACATATATGAGCAACACTGAGAGGGGCTCATCAAACCCTCATGCCAGAGGTGCTCACCCCGCCCCGAAAACCCCATACAACAATAAAACAAAATGAAAAATAATGAAAAAAGAAGCAAATGTGAAATATTTCATCTGAAAAAGGGAACTGACCTGGAAAATAGATCAAGGAGAGATAATTTAAGAATTATTAGATTATCTGAAAGCTATGATCACAGAAGAGATTTATCACCACCTCAAAGAGATCCCAAAATGAAAACTCTCAGGAATATTTATAGCCAAATTCCAGAGCTCCCAGGTAAAAGAGAAAATACTTCATGTAACTAGAAAGAAAACATTCAAATACAATAAATCACAACATATATAATAGGTACTATGTTAAAGGAGCAGAAGTCTTGGAATATGATACTCTAGAAGGCAAAAGATCTGAGATTACAATCAGAACAGCAATTACAACCAATATCCAACAAGACTGAGTATTACCCTTCAAGGGAAAAAAAATGGATATTCCATGAAACAGAGTACTTTCAAGCATTTCTGATGAAAAGGCCAGAGCTGAGTAGAAAATTTGACTTTCAAATATAAGACTCAGGTGTAGCATCAAAAGGTAAAAGTGAAAGAGAAATCATAAGGGGTTCAATAAAGTCAAACTGTTTTCCAGATTGTGTTTGTCCTTTGTTTTTGAAGAGGACCATGGAATTAGGGAAATGATGACATGACTTGCAATTGACTTTGATTTGAGTGAGGGAGGGATGTGCAAGGTCCCCAGCCTCCCTTTCTCCTCCGGAGCCATCTGGATCCAGTGACCAGATATTCTTCAGGATGACTGGAGATGATCCAGGATGCAATGGGAGTCCCTGACCCTTTTAGACTAAGGCCTTTTCATGTACTTACTTAGAGTGAGGTAATGCCTAATCAATGAATATGCCTCTTTAAGAAGTGAGTCAAGGTATGGCTCCTTTGAATAGGCAAAAAAATTAAGCTGGGAGGGGAAGACTCTCAGGGTTGCTATTCCAAAGAGGGACAGTTACTATTGACATTCACTCAGCCAGAAAGGCCCAAAATACAGCTATTAAGTGGAGCTTGGGCAGGGATTTATTGTGGTCTAATCTATGAGCTTCAGAGTTAGCTGGGTTTAAGTTTAAGGTTTTTGAAAGAAGAATGAAAAAGAAAGAAAGGAAGAAAGAAAGAAAGAAAGAAAGAAAGAAAGAAAGAAAGAAAGAAAG
>NW_027187358.1:22683396-22717010 GCF_028583685.1 Petaurus breviceps papuanus
AAAGAAAGAAAGAAAGAAAGAAAGAAAGAAAGAAAGAAAGAAAGAAAAAGAAAGAAAGGAAGAAAGAAAGAAAGAAAGAAAAAAGAAAGAAGGAAAGAAGGAAAGAAAGAAGGAAAGAAAGAAGAAGAAAGGAAGGAAGAAAGAAAGGAAGAAAGAAAGAAAGAAAGGAAGAAAGGAAGGAAGAAAAAAGAAAGAAAAAAGAGAGGAATGAAGGAAGAAAGAAAAGAAAGAATGAAAAGAAGGAAGTAAGAAAGGAAGAAAGAAGAAAAGAAATCTATCCAATAAGCCCCAAGTTAAGTGGGAAGCTTCTGATCATCAAAATTTACCTTCCATTGGGGAAGGAGAAGGAGAGGGAGAGGGAGAGAGAGAGGATGAGCTAAGTTACCTAACCAATTGGGTCCCCATTCAGGCAGCACAGGTTGTGTTTGTCCTTTGTTTTCTAAGAGTACCATGGCATCAGAGAAATGATGACTTGACCTGCAGTTGACTTTGAGTGAGGCAGGGCTGTGCAAGGTCACCAGTCTCACTTTCTACTCCAGAATCATCTAAATTGTTTACCTGTCTATATTATATGGGAAGATGATACATGTATCTTCTAAGAACTTTATCATTATTAGAACAGTTAAAAGGATTCTACATAGAAAGAAGGTGTGGGAGAGAGTTGATTATGGTGAGATGATTAAAAGAAGTGGATGGGCAAGAAAGAGGGATGTCCTAAGAGAAGGGAAAGGAGAAAATTACATAAAATAAGAGGTGAGCAAGAAAGATCTTTTACAGTGGAGGGGAAAATTATGGTAGGAGGAGCAACATTTAAATATGATTTGCATCTAAATTGGCTTAGAGAGGGAAAATACACACACACACACACACACACACACACACAGAAACTTAATTGTTAATAGAGATTTATTTTGCCCAAATAGGGAAGTAGGAGGGAAAGGGGATAAAGAAAAAGAGAGGTGATAAAAGGGAAGACAACTAAAACAAAGCAGTGGTCAGAAGCAAAGCACATTTCAAAAGAAGGACAAGACATAAAAGGAAAGAAGGACAAACAGAAGAAAATAGAATAGAGGGAAATGCACAGGTAGTAATCATAAATGTAAATGTGAATGGAATGAACTCACACATAAAACAGAAGCAGATGGCAGAGTAGGTTAGAAACCAGAATCCAACAATATATTGTTTACAGGAAACATACTTGGAACTGAGAGACACACCAGAGTTCAAATAAGGGGCTAGAGCAGAATCTATTATGCTTCAACTGAAGTAAAAATGGCAGGTGGTAGCAATTATGATCTTAGACAAACCAAAAGCAAAAATATACCCAATTAAAAGAGATAAATAAGAAAACCACATCTTTCCAAAAGACACCATATACAATGAAATAATAAGAATAAACACATATGTACCAAGTGACATAGCATCCAAGTTCTTAAAGGAAAAATTAATTATAGTACAAAGCAGTAAAAGTATACTTGTGGGGACCTCAAATTTCACCTCTCAGATCTAGACAAATCTAATCACAAAATAAGTAAGAAAAAGTCAAGAAGATGATTAGAATCTTGGAAAAGTTTTATATGATAGACTTTTGGAGAAAATTGAATGGGAATAAAGAGTATACCTTTTTCTCAGCTGTACATAGCACCTTGACAAAAAATTGACCATGTATTAGGGCATAAAAACTCAGAAAGGAAAGCAGAAATATTAAATGCACCATTTTCATACCACAATGCAATATAATTACATTTAATAAAGGGTCAAGCTAATTGAATTAAAAGCTAATTGGAAACTAAATAAGTAATCTAATCCTTTAATGGGTCAAAGAATAAATCACAGATATACTACATAATTTCATTGACAAATGACAATAAAAGACAACATTCCAAAATCTGTAGGATAGATCCAAAGCAATATTTATTGGAAAATTTACATCTCTAAACATATAGATCAATAAGAGAAAAAGCAGATCAATGAATTTGGCATGCAACTAACAAAAAAGAAAGAGAACAAAACAAAATTCCCAATTTAACACCAAAATAGAAATCCTGAAAATCATAGGAAAGACTAATAAACTTGAAAGTAAAATAAACAAACAAATAAAACTAGGAACTGGTTTTATGAAAAAAATGAAATAGATTAACCATTTGTTAATATGATTTCAAAAAAGAAAGAATAAAACTATATTGCTAGTTTCAAAAATCAAAAGTGTGAATGCACCACCAATGAAGATAAAATCAAAGCAATTATTAGGAGTTATTTTGCCTAATTGTATGCCAGTAAAACTGACAATCTAAGGAAAATGGATGAATATTTACAAAAATATATACTTTCCAGACGGACAGAAAAGTAAGTAGAATACTTAAATAGCCCTATTTTAGAAAAAGGAATTGAACAAGCCATCAGTCAGTTCCCTGGGTGGGGGTGGGGGGGGAAGAATCCCCAGGATCAGAAAGATTCACAAGTAAATTTTACCAAACATTTAAGGAACAATTAATACCAGTTTCATTTAAACTATTTGAAAAAAATTATAAAGAAGGAGTCCTACCAAATTCCATTTTTGACACAAATAGGGTTTTCATACCTAAACCAGGGAGAGCAAAAACAGAGGAAGAAAATGATAGACCAATGTCCTTAATGACTTGAAGAAAAAAAATAAAAAAGCAGTAAGGAGATTATAGCAATATATTACAAATATCATACACTATGACCAGGTGGGATTTATACCAGGAAGGCAGGACTTATTCAATACTAGGGAAACTATTAACAAAGTTGACCATATCTATAACAAAAACAACAAAAATCGTATGATTATCTTAACGGACACAGAAAAAGCCTTTGACAAAATACTACTATCAAACATGTCACCTAGATTCCCATAATAAATGTTAAATAATAGTATTAATAATTTTATTTAAAATATCAGCTATGTTGTAAAATAGTCTGGTTCCTTAAAAAAAAGTTAGATGGTTAATCTCCCAATGAGTTGCTAAGTGTGTTAATTAAAAACAGGTGGGGCAAATGCCTTGCCTTCATATTTCTACTATAAATTTCCCATTAGAAGACTCAATGAAGTCAGAGCATCCCCTCAGCAGCACACTATTGTATAGGAGCCAGAATTTCTGAATGACATCATGATGTAAAACAGGTGAATTTAAATATGTTGATAGAAAGGAGGAAAAAAGAAGCAAAGTTATATTACTGTTGTATTTAAAACTAGTATTTTAAGAATAGGCTGTTTTGACCTAGAATTAAAACACTGGAAAGTTGAGACTTGTGGGGAGGAACACTAAAATACACTTAGATTATCCTTTTAAAAGTTTTTTTTTTTGTTTTTTTGGAGTATTGAATACTACTAAACCTTAAACTATGTGTCTTAATTGGTTATAAGTAAATGACAATCTATATGTAAATACAGGCAAGTTTGGAGTGGGAATACTGGTAAAGAAACAACCTACTCTCTGAGTTAAAAAAAAATGAAGGCTTGATGCACTTGCTTTAATCTAGTTTATTAGATTAAATTAAATTAGATTAATCTAATTTATTAACATTTTCTTTATTCTAGACAATCAACTAAATTATAAATCAAATCCTGATTTATAATTGGCAGTTTTTAAGGTGTAAAAGCTTGCAATGGGGCTGTTTAAATTGGTTTGAGCTGGTTCCATCACAACCCTTGGTTTTTTTTTTTCTCTCTCCATGTTCTTGTGTCTCTATGGTTATACCCTCTTCATAATTAGGGTTCCTTTTAATGGTATGATGGACCTGAAAGGTGAATACTGGAATTCAGACACTAGGCAGACTTTTATGTATGGGACAGACAATAAAAGAAGTCCCAAAGAGCAGGCAGTAAGAGTAAATCTGGGCTGGCAAGTCATTATTAGGGAGTCTAGAAACATTTGACAAGTAGATGTTTCCTGTGAGCATGGGAGCAAAGTATTGGAAAGTTCAGCAGCAGGCAGGAGGTGGCAGTCCTGAAAGTCAGGTGGTCTTCATCAGCATTTGTAAGTGGTAAAGCTTTTACCTCAGTTACTTGGGTTTAGGATAAGGTGCCACCCCTTGGAAGGATTTGGGAAGCAAAATATGACCCTCTGTCTTGAAGAAACTAGGCACAAACTAGAAACCATGGCAAGATATAGAATGCAGAGAGAAAAGAGGGCGTGGAAGTCCTAGAATTGAGGACTGGGTCCACAGTACAATTCCAAAAACAACTGGGTTCCTTTTCACAAGGAAAGGGTGCAGTTTAGGATTGGAGTAGGGTTAATAGCAACATTGACTTGATATGAAGTTTTGAATCAGGGGATCTAATTAGTTTTCTTGCCTGAGAGTAATCTTGTTTAAGCCCAGAGGCTAGGCTGAGGCTGAGCCTGAAGGTAGGGGTTAAAATGATCCTAGCCATGGTGATTGGATGGGTTTGGGGAAAGGGAGTCTGAATGTCAATGTGATTATTTTCCTACCTGAAGAGTCAGTATTATCATTCAATGCCATCCCCTGGACATACCAGAGTTAGGTGGTACAGTGAGTAGATAGAGCACTGGCCTACAGTCAGGGAAACCTGAGTTCAAATTTGATCTCAGACATTTACTCAACTGTGTGACCCTTGATAGATCACTTAACCTCTATTTGCCTCTATCTCCTCTTTTGTAAATAGCACCTAACTCCCAGGGTTGTTGTGAGGATCAAATGAGATAATAATTATAAAGCACTTAACATAGGGCCCATCATATTAAGCTCCATATACATGCTAGTTATTATTATTGTCACAAAGATGATGTCCAATGAAGGAACTAAATAGTATCTTTTAGATATGCCTTAATGCCCTGAAACATTATAGGGCTATTTTAGAAGTGACTCTTTTTAGAACTCTGAATAATTGACTTAAAGGAATTTCACTTGATTCTGTGTCTTACTCTGGACTCTATATATTTGAACTGGCCTAGTTGATTTTAATTGGACCTCCTTTAACTATGCTAAATTTTTGGTCTAGATATATGTGCAGCCATGCTGTGAGAGGGGCATAACTACTCTTTGCCAGGAGCCACATGCTTCCAAAAGAGTAATTATAGGATCCTTCTTCCAGTTCTGTCTCGGAATCAATGCTGGTAATTTTTTATTTTTTAGTAGGGAGAAAGGCATGAGCTATGTAAGCATCAAGCTTGGAAAAGCCTCTCTTTGGCTGACACAGGTTCATAAAGCAGAGATTTAAAAGATCTGTGGCTTAGCTACCCAGTTGGATGGCCAAGCTATTGAATTAGTACAACGATACATATGTTTGGGAAAGACTTGCAGATGGACAATGAGTTAGGCCCAGAACTGAATGAATAGGATAAAGGGAACAGACTGGATTGCATTTCTCTAAATGTGGAATGTTTTCAGTGTTTTTGAGTTTCTGTCTAAGGGAAAACAAAACAAAACAAAAAACCCTATAAATTAAGCAGATATGGTGGTCATGCATGTAGTCTCTGATATTAGGTGATGTTGGAAGTGCTAGATTGCTTGAACTCAGGAGTTCTAAGATGCAGTAAGGCTTTAAAGCCAATTGGGTGCCTACATTAAGTTCAACATCAATATAATGTTATTCTCAAGGAGCTGGGGGCCATTATGCTGCCTATGGAGAGGCAAACCAGCCCAGGTCTGAAATGGAGCAGGTCCAAATTTCCATGCTGGTCAGCAGTGGAATCTGGCTCCACAATTGGCTCCTTCATTTCCAGCCTATGTGAGACAAAGAGACACAGTAAAAAAAGTAACCCTAAACTCTAAATTAAAACAAAATATATTATACAACCATGTTTTCCCAGTGATATCTGTGAATCCTGGAACACCACCATCTCTAAAGAATCAATTTGGCATATGATCCAAAGGTCGATGGGGATTCACATTGTGTATATTTAGATTTTAGTCTCCTTTTTAGTGATGTCATATGTGTAAAAGGTAATGCAAAAAGTAATACAGGAGGACGGCCAGGTATCACAGTGAGTAAGAGCACCGGCCCCAGAGTTGGGATGATCTGGGATTGAATCCGGGCTCAGACACTTAGCACCCACCCAGAAATAACTGTCCGTGTAACCTTGAGCAAGTTACTTAACTCTAATTGCTTTAAAAGAAAAAGTAATACAGGAAATATATGAATAATAAAAAGGGTAGAATGGACAAGCAATGAGAATGAAGGGTAAGGTAATCAGCTGACCCACAAAATAAAAAACAGATATACAGACCCTGAAAACTTTTACAGAAAGGTTTGGAGAAATTATCTCTTGAAAATTTCTGAAAGAAACGGACAAAAATTGAACAAAATTAGAATCTCAGAATTTCCAGAATTGGAAAGGGCCTTTACATCTACTAAGTCCAATCTATATATCAAAGGAATCTCTACTACATCATATTGATAAGTACTCATCAAATCCCAGCTTGAAAATCTCCAAGGAAAGGTAACCCACCTCCCCTTAGAACTGGACATTCTACTTAATGGGACAGCTATAACTGGTAGGAGAAGGTGTGGTGGGTTTACTTTAGTACCTATAGGACAACCAGTAAAATAACAGATTTTAAGTACTGAAAGAAGGGAGTGATCTGATTCATGCCAAGGGAAGATCACATAGGTTGATATCTGGCCCTTGGTTCTCATGCCCTAGATTATTCATGCCTATCAACTTGGCAGCATTTTTATCAGTAACCCAGTTCATTGGAGATTGGGTCAAATACTTTGAATGAATGAATAAAAAACACACATGCATTATCTATTTATTATGTGTCATGAGTTAAGCTGATGGGGTATGTTTTGTTTTTTGGAATTGGGGGCAACCTCACTAGCAACTCTTCTCTAATAAAACTCCATTAAGGAAGTAGTTTAAAATACTTCCAGACTAGTATATGCGATATCCCTTGGGATACATACTATGGGATTATATAGGTAAAACCAATTTATCAGAAAGTAGCATTAAAAATGTACTCCTTTGTTGTATGAGGTTGAATTGTCTTATACTAAATTCTCTTTTAAAATTAATACTATTATAGTGAGATTCCAGTATATAGGACAGCAATGTTCTTCAAAAGTTGTCAGTCAATATTCATTGAGTGCAAGTTGTATGCATGGTCCTGTACAAAGTTTCTCAAATGGCACAAAGAAAATAGCAAACTGTGATCTGCAACCTCAAGGGCTTTTTGCCGATGGATTTAAAGATGTGCCTGTTTCAACCACAGTATAAAACTTGAGATCATTTAACTCAGTTGTTTTGGGCTTGATACTAACAAGGAGGAGGCTGTAGCATTCTGCAAACTATTAGTCAGAATCTTTGGCAAACATCCTCCATTTTGTAAGGCATTTGTCACTAGAAGAATCAGACAAGAGTGTACAGATAAATAAATTGAAATACATCTATGCTCTTGGAAAACGAAATTCAAAATACAGCTTAACTGACAGTAGGTAAATAGCATCACCTTTGTAAACAGTGCAGGTACTTTTATTTTCAAAATGAAAGAGTAATCAGAACATTAAAACAAGTGGAAGAGAAAAAGCAGAGGAATTTCCTAGATACTTTTTAGTAAGCTTACAAAACATGATACTGTTCATTTCTCTTTTAAACTGCCCTCTGAAATGAAGTGAGCACAAATGGCACCTGCTACCTTCACAGATTTTTTTTAAAAATAAAATTTGCTGGTAGATTTTCAAATATTGGGCATCTGGGTTAGATTTTGCTTTCTACAGGTGGTCATTTTTGGTCTAAGTTCCCATCTGCCTGAGGAAATTAGTTCTGTGGAGCTGAACAGTTAGATTTTTCTGGGGCTATCAGTGTGATGACTCAAACTGAGCACTGGCTAGATTGTCTCAAATGTTTAAGAGGCAAGGCAGTAAGGATAGGTGACTTATTTGCCTTCATTTTGGGGCATTTTTTCTTCTGGAGTTGTTCAGTAGGCTTAATGGAGGGAGGAAATAGCTAGGAAGAGAATGAAAATGAGGAACAGGAAAAGATATGTTTAGTGAGGATGATCCAGGGTTGGATATGGCATGGGATGAAAGATGGTCTAGAGGTTGAGTGATTCTATAATTCTAGAGAAGGTAAGTTGCAATCACTTGATATTTGGACAAGGACGAAGTAGGGAGGCAAATAAACCCAGAAGGAGATTGATGCACTTGGAGGACAAGGTGATGGTAGGTATTATGGGCTCAGAGGTCATAATGAGAGTACAGAGCAGGTTCATTGGGAGAGATGGAAAAACAAAAAAAAGTTAATGGTCTGACAGAGAATGCTCCTAATTTGAACACTGTGAGGTAGGTGCCATATTATCACCATTTTATAGATGAAGAAACTAAGGTTGAGAGAGATTCAGTATTTGCCCAGCATTACAAAATTGGTGACTAGGGCTGAATTTGAACTTGGATCTGTCTGACTCCAGGTCCAGAACTTAACCTATTCTTCTATGTTACTAAAATAAATTGGTCATGAGAGCTCTCATGAGTGTCAAAAGATTATGTATAGAGTCCAGAGGATGAGGAAAAGGATAAGGTATAGGGAAGTCGGGGGTGGTACTAGCAGCATACTTCAGTTTACTTAGGGTTGTTATTGATGGTACTCACAATGGTCAGTAAGTTTCATTTCTTGTTAGTTACTAGGATGTACCTATTAGATAACGAACTCCATGTGAGTAGATACTGGAGTTTGTTTCATTTTTTTTTAATCTCTCCTAGCAGTCAATCAGTGCAGGTGCTTAACATTAATCATATGGCACAGATGTTTGTTCATTTTCACAAATATTTATTGACTGTATACTAATCTGTAAATGTTTTAATATAGCACATGAGGGAACTCTACTATGAAAAGAAATGTTGTCATGTCAATTGTAGGCATAAAAAAAGCTACATGGAAAGAAGTGGAATTACATTCCCCTGGATCTCTTATATTTAGATGTAAAGTTTTTTAGAATGACTGCAAAAGCAGTGTCATTGGAAGCCCAAGCAACAGCTTGCCTTGATTTTTTTAAATCTTTTAAGATAACTGGCAAAATCAGGAGGTGGTGCTCAGAGCTCTTTTCTTCCCTGCCTCTTTCCTTCTATAGCCAATGCCCAGATCCCCACAGAGCTGTAAGAGTTAATGGCCTTATGGGGATCCGTGCTATAGGTGTCCTAAATATCTGTTCAACTGATCTCAACCTTCAGATGTGAAGTAATGGCATGATGCTATCGAGTCCAATGCTACTTGGTTAATCACTTTTAATATGCATCTGAGCATATTGTAGTGGCTTCTGAGCTCCAATGGAGAACCCCATGAAAATGAATTAAAAATAGCACTTGGGTAATTATGCAGCTTTCACTGGGTTGTGAATATTATCCTCAGGATGCGTTGACAGCATGCTGCCCTGGAATCCTTCCAAGAAAGTCATTTCTCTGATGCAGAATTTGTACAGTCTGCTGTCAGAGCTTCCTAGGAACAGTACACGCTGCTGATTAGGGCAACATTATGGTGATGATATACAAAGCTCAGAATTGGTGACACTTTGAAATAAGGCAATAGAAATAAATCCATGAAATGTATTTGATGCAAAAAAGGGGATATGCTTTCACAGAAATATATATGTCTTTGCTTGCTAATTAATTTTTTTTCCTGTAGGTCATTCCTTGGAGGAAAAAAAATATCAAAAACCTTAAGTCTACATTATGGATGAATATTAGTGTTGAATGATTTTAATAACTTTTCTATTTCATATAGTCAGTGAGACACTAACTTTGAGAAGAAGGACCTGATGTGGGTATCCTGGTCACATGGGATAATCACTCTGATTTTTCAGATCAGAGGGTTAGAGGTCATGTTTGGCTCTGAATTTTCTCTAGCCCAGTGGGTTGCTTTCATTGAAAAAAATGTTCAGTATTGAAAGCATTCAAATATGTGTTGATCTGAAATGAACTTAATATTCTTTATTCTAGGATTCATTCATGGTTCTTCTGAGTGGCTAAGGTGACACACACACACACACACACACATATGTATCAATCACTCCAGGACCATCTTGTCAGATATGGTTGCTGTGTGTGGGATTTGCCCAAAGAATGCATTGAGTTTTCCCAGTCTGTGAATCTAGATAAAAATGGTATCAAGGAATGAATGTTTTTACTTAAAGGGTACAGGTGTCCAATTTCTGGGAGCACTGTTCACTCTCTTTCTCAACCCTTTCCTGAGAGAGATGAATGTTAGCAATATACTTCATCATGTCTTTAGCTCTGTAATTAACTTTGAAATCTTGCCATGAAAGCTAGCAAATAAGAACTGAAGTGGATTTACTGGACTCATTTCTTTCTGTAACACTGCAGGCCTTTCATTGGCATTATCATATGAGCACCACTGGAGAAAGGACATTCTGAAGGTTAAATAAAGATGAGAATGACACCCTCCCTGCCTATGGCATATTTTTTACCACTGAGAGGAAAGAAAATCATTTCAGACTAAGTGGACTCAAAGTGTAGGGTTGTTTTCACTCCCTAATAAGTTTCCTCATTGAAATGCCTGTCATGGCACATTCCACAGGTACTTGGAAAATATAACATTCTAGAAGGAACTTAAGGAACCTCTCAGAGAATTTTCAGCACCAGTCAGCATTTTACATTTTTGATGTCTTGAGCAGCTTCAAAGTGAGCTGATTGGCTGCTGATGAGGTAATTGGCCTGAACTCAATAAAAGGTCCATTTTATCTCCAGTCTGGTTTTGAGCAAGAGACTGGTAATTTTAACCACGGGGGGAGGAAGTTCCTTTCTGTCTGCTGTTGAAAGAGAGAGAGAAAACCCTGGGGTTTCATCTTACACACATGTTGGACTGAGTAAGCAAAGCCTTAGAATTAACTTCTAACGGAAGGAAAATGGCACTAAAACACTATTGCAAGTTGATTATTGCAACAAATATATTTGCCCACTTCCTGGTGAATGAATTTAATAGAGCAACTCTGCTCTTTTAGCATAACATTTGTTAGTGATCCAAAGATTGTTAAGTGTTTGCTTGTATGTTATCACATTTCCCTCCTTTCTTGCCTTCTATTACAAATTGTGTTATTTTTTTGAGGGGGAAGGCAGGGCAATTGAGGTTAAGTGACTTCCCTAAGGTCACACAGCTATTACTCTCAAATGTCTGATGCAGAATTTGAACTCAGGTCCTCCTGACTCCAGGGACAGTGCTTGATTCACTGTGCCACCTAGCTGCCCCCCAGAATTTTTGTTATTTTCTACTTGGTGGTAATAAATTTTGGAGATCAGTCTCAAAACAATTCGTTTTAATCATCTGGTGGGGGAAAATCAAGCTTGTGGAAATTCACAGATGTTTCTGAGCAAACATTAGAAAATCATAAGAAAAGAAAATTATTATGTGCACAAAAGTTTTTGGATGGCCAACTGTAATTTCATTAGTATGAAGAACTCCTAATGAAAGATCTTTCCAGGGGCGGCCAGGTAGCACAGCGAGTAAGAGCACCGGCTCCAGTGTTGAGAAGACCTGGAGATCGAATCCCAGGCTCAGACACTTAGCACCCACCCAGAAACACCTGGCCATGTAACCTTGAGCAAGTTACTTAACCCCAATTGCTTAAGGGCGGCCAGGTGGCTCAGCGAGTAAGAGCACCGGCTCCAGTGTTGGGACGACCTGGAGATCAAATCCCGGGCTCAGGCACTCAGCACCACACCCAGATATAACTGGCCGTGTAACCTTGATCAAGTTACTTAACCCTGATTGCTTTAAAAAAAAAAAAAAAAGAAAGATCTTTCTTTACCAGTGGTCAACAGCACAAGCTCTGTAATTTATCATCTCAGAGAGTTGTATGGGGAAACTAAGAAGCTAAATGACTAGTCCAAGGCTGCATAATGTATATGTGTGTCAGAAGTAGAACCATAATGTATATTTGTGTCAGAAGTAGAACCCAGGTCTTTCTGATCCCAGACTGGTCCCTCTGTCATTATGGCACATTGCCTTATGTAGAAATTGAATGGAAATTTGAAATGAAACACAGAGACATGTTTATTTCTCTTTAAAAGCATAGCATGTCCTTTTTAGAAGTGGCTTCACTCCTAATTACTGAAAGGATGCTGTTATTGGTGATGTAATCTATGACCATATCTGGCCATCCATGACTTTTAAATCTTGTTTTTTTCCAGCATAAAATATTTTTTACTTAATAGGTGTGTGTGTGTATGAATGTGTTAATTTCATATAGATTTCTCAGACTTAAATATTTAATTTTAAGATTTTATCAATTTCTTTTCTATGTAAATTATAGACATATGTGAATATATGTCTATTGTTCCAATTGGGTACTCCTTAGTAACAAAGAACTTACAAGGTAATATCATCTAATAGCAAATGTATTTATTACTTGCAGGTTTTCAATGGAAATTAAATTTGATGAGTTCCTAGGTAATTTTCCCATCTCTTTTATTTATTTTAATAAATATTTTAATTTATTTTATTAAACATTTCCCAACTACATGCAATTTTAAAAACAATCATTGTTTAAACTTTTGAGTTTTAAATTTCTCCATTTCTTCTGCCCTTCACCACTTAATGAGAGGGCAAGCAATTTAGTTTTGATTGTACATGAGAGGTTATGTAAAACATAATTCCTTATTAGCTATGTTTCAAAAGAAAAACACAAACAAAATAATAAAAGTAGAGAAAGTTTAAAAAAAGTATCTTTCACTCTGACCTCAGAGGTCAACAGTAGTTCTCTCTGGAAGTGGGTATCATTTTTCATTATAGATCCTTTGGAACCATCTTGGATTATTATCCTAATTAAAATAGCTAAATCTTTCATAATTATCTTTACAATATTGCTGTTACTGTGCACGATATTCTCCTGACTTCCCATTTTTTTTCTGAAATCATCTTGCTCATCATTTCTTATAGTGCAATAGTATTCCATCACAACAATATACCACTACTTGATCAGCCATTCCCCAACTGATGTGGATCCCCTCAATTTCTCAGTCTTCACCACTACAAAAAGAGCTGCTATAGATATTTTGTATAAATAGATCCTTTTCCATTTTCTTTGATCTCTTTGGGATAGTAGTGGTATTGCTCGGTCAAAGGGTGTGCAAACTTTTATATCCTTGGGGCATGGTTCTAAATTGTTCTCTAGAATGATTGGACTAGTTCACAACTCCACTAAGTGCATTAAATGTTCCAATTTTTCCACATCCCTTCCAGTATTTGTCATTTTCCTATTCTGTCACTTTAACTAATCTGAAAGGGATGAGTTGGTATCTCAGTGTTGTTTTACTTTGCATTTCTCTAACCAGTAGTGATTTAGAGCATTTTTTTCATGTGACTATTAATAGCTTTGATTTATTCTTCTGAAAATTGCCTGTTTGTAGCATCTGACCACTTATCAACTGAGGAATGGTTTTTATTTTTATAAATTTGGCTCAGTTTCCTATTTGAGAAATGAAAACTTTATCAGAAAAACTTGTTGCAAAATTTCCCCCAATTTTCTTCTAATTTTAGTAGCTTTAATTTTATTTGTAAAAACATTTTTAAAATTTCATGTAATCAAAATTATCTATCATTTAATTTCCTCTATCTCTTGTTTGGTCATGACCTTTCCCTTTATCAATAGATTTGACACATACATTTTCTCATTCTCCTCTAATTTACTTATTATATCACCCTTTAGGTCTAAATCATTTTTCCATTTTTACCATACCTTGGTATATGGTATGAGATGTTGATCTATGTCCAATTTCTGCCAAACTATTTTTTAATTTTCCCAGCAATTTTTGTTAAATGATGAGTTCTTACCCCTGAATCTTGGATCTTTTGATGTATTAAATACTAGATTACTATGGTCATTTACTACTATGTATTACATACCTAATCTATTCCACTGATCCACCACTCTATTACTTTTTCTTTTTTTTTTTTTAAAGCAATCAGGGTTAAGTAATGTGCTCAAGGTTACACGGCCAGTTATTTCTGGATGTGGTGGTGAGTATCTGAGCCCAGATTTGATCCCCAGGTCATCCCGACACTGGAGCCGGTGCTCTTACTCACTGAGCCACCTGGCTGCCCCTCACCACTCCATTTCTTAACCAGTGCTAGACTGTTTTGATGATTACCACTTTGAAATCTGGAATAGCTAGGCCACCTTCCTTGACATATTTTCATTGATTCTGTTGATGTTCTTGATCTTTTGTTCTTCCAGATGGATTTTCTTATTATTTTCTTTCTAGTTCTTTGGTAGTTTAATTGGTATGGCATTGAATAGGTAAACTGATTTAGGTAGAATTGTAATTTTTATTATATTGGCTCAGTCTACACATAAGCAATTAATATTTCTCTGATTATTTAGTTCTGTCTTTTTTGAAAAGCTTTTTGTAAATGTGTTGATATATTTTCCTAGTTTGTCTTGGCAGGTAGACTTCCAAGTATCTTATATTATGTACCATTTTGTTGAAAGGAATTTCTTTTTCTATATTTTGCTGCTAACTTTTGTTGGTAATATATAAAAATGCTGATGATTTATTTCAATTTATTTTATATCCTGGAACTCCACTGAAGTTGTTAATTCTTTCAACTAAATTTTTAGTTGATCTTCTGCTATTCCCTAAGTAGATCATCTTATCATCTGCAAAGAGTAATAATTGTTTCCTCATTGACTATTTTTATTCCTTCCAGTTATATTTCTTGTTTTATTACTGTAGCTAACATTTCTAGTAGATTATTGAATAAAAATGGTATAATGAATCTTCTTGCTTCACTCCTGATCTTATTGGGAAGGCTTTTAGTTTATCCCCATTACAGATAAATCTTGCTTTTGGTTTTAGATAGATACTACTTTTCATTTTAAGAAAGGTTCTTGGGGCGGCCAGGTAGCACAGCGAGTAAGAGTACTGGCTCCACTGTCAGGATGACTTGTAGATCGAATCCTGGCTCAGACACTTAGCACCCACCCAGAAACACCTGGCCGTGTAACCTTGAGCAAGTTACTTAACCCCAATTGCTTAGGGGCGGCCAGGTGGCTCAGCGAGTAAGAGCACCGGCTCCAGTGTCAGGATGACCTGGGGTTCACATCCAGGCTCAGATACTTAGCACCACACCCAGAAATAACTGGCCGTGTAAACTTGAGCAAGTTACTTAATCCCGATTGCTTAAAAAAAAAAAGATTCTTGGCTGAACAAGTTGTGGTATATGATTGTGATGGAATACTACTGCACTATAAGAAAGGATGAGTTCATTGATCTTAGAAAAAACATGGAAAGACTTACATGAAATAATGAATGATATGAGAAGAATGAAGGGAACATTGTATACAGTAACAGCCATATTTTTAAAGTATGATTGAGCAAATAAATCATTTTTACTATCATAAATACCCAAATTAACTATAAAGGACATATGAAAACACCATCTGCATCCAGAGAAAGTACTGTTAAATAGATGTATAAAAATGATTGTACATACATATATATGAATGATTTTATACATAAATATATGTACACACATACATATATATGTATATCCTATTTGTTTCTAATGATAGTCATCTCTAGAGTGGAGGCAGGAAAGAGAAAAATAAAAAAAGAAATTTACATGATGACTTTATTATATATTTAAAAGGAATAGCAACTTGTGCATAATAGATTTGCAGTTTCATATGCAATCATCTTTTTAAAAAAATTGCAGTTATGGAAATGCTTGTTTTATTCCATAAATTAAAAATAAATCAATCAATCACTCAAATAGAAAAATAGAGAAAGGTTTCATTGATTCCTGTGCTTTCTAGTGTTTTGAATTGACATGGGTATTGTATTTTATCAAAGGCTTTTATTGAATTAAAGGTGACCAGGTGGATCAGCGAGTAAGAGCACCAGCTCCAGTGTCGGGATGACCTGGGGTTCAAATCCAGGATCAGATACTTAGCACCTTGATTGATGTAGTCATCTGATTTTTGTTGTTATTGTTATTGATATGATCAATTATGCTGGTAGTTTTCCTAATATTGAACTGTTCTGTATTCTTGCTATAAAACCCACCTGGTCATAGTGCATGATCTTTGTGATATATTGCTATAATCTCCTTGCTAGTATTTCATTTAAAATTTTAGCCTTAATATTCATGAATGAAATTGGCCTATAATTTTTTTTTCTGTTTTTGCTCTCTCTGGTTTAAGTAGCAAAACCATTTTTGTGACTTATGGGGAACTTGGACTCCTTTAGCTAATTTTTTAAAAAAAAATGTTAATATAGGGGCGGCTAGGTAGCACAGCGAGTAAGAGCACCAGCCCCGGTGTCGGGATGACCCAGGGGATCGAATCTGGGCTCAGACACTTAGCATCCACCCAGAAACACCTGGCCATGTAACCTTGAGCAAGTTACTTAACCCCAATTTTTTAGGGGCAGCCAGGTGGCTCAGCAAGTAAGATCACCGGCCCCAGTGTCAGGATGACACGGAGATCGAATCTTGGCTCAGATACTTAGCACCACACCCAGAAATAACTGGCCGTGTAACCTTGAGCAAGTTACTTAACCCCAATTGCTTTAAAAAAAAATTGTTAATATAGTATTGGATTTGGGGAGGCTAGGTGGTACAGTTGAATAGAGCACTGGCCCTAGAATCAGAAGGACCTGAGTTTAAATCCAGTCTCAGACACTTGACACATTAGCCGTGTGACCTTGGGCAAGTCACTGAACACCAATTGTCCTGCCTTCTCCTCTCCAAAAAGCAATATTAAGTTTAAGATTATTTTTATCTCCTTGACTTATTTATTATTTATTTTATAAGTTAGATATCTGTAGTTCTGAGAGGCAAAAGGTAAGATCCCCCACTAGTATAATTTTACTTTCTATTTCATCCTATAACTCATCTAATTTTTCTATTAGGAATTTGGATGCTATACTATTTGATACATATGTTTACTAGAGATTTTATTTCAAAGTCTATGGTGCTTTTTATAAAATGTAGTTTTCCTATTTTCCCTTTAAATCAGTTCTATTTTTGCTTTTGTTTTATCTGAGATCATGATTGCTATTCCTACCTTCTCTTCCCCTTCCCCCAAACTGGAATTTAATAGATTTTTGCTCTAGTTTCTTATTTGAACTCTAGTATGTCTCTCTTTTTCAAATGTGTTTCTAGTATAGAACATATTATTAGACTCTGGTTTCTAATTCATTCTATCTATTTTGATTTTATATGTAAATTCATCCTATTCACACTCATGGTTATGATGGCTAATTAGCATTTCCCTCCATCCTATTTTTTTTTTTCTGTTTACCCTTCTCTCTTGCTTTTTATCTTGTCTCTCTTCTAATATCTGTTTTGCTTCTGGCAACTGATTTCTTTTCTCTTCCTTTTCCCCACACCCCTTCTTTTTCTTTTCCCCTTCCCCTTCTACTCCTCTGTTGGGAACATAGATTTCCTTCACCATTGAGTATCTATTTATACTTTGCCTTTTTGAGCCAATTTAGATGTGACTTCAAGCATTGAGCATTCCTCACCCCTATCATTTCTCCCTGTACTGTAAAGGCTCTTCCTTGCTAACCTGTTTTATTTGAGATGATTTTTCCTATTCTTTCTCTCCCCTCTTTTCTCAGTTCATTCATCTTTCTCCTCTATCCATTTTTTAAATATAATCCCAACATAATCAATTCACCACTGCACCCTCTTTCTTGGTAGAATACTTCTATGGGCCCTAACAATGATAAAGTTTTAGAAGATCCATGTATCATCTTCCCATATAGGAAGGTATACTATTTAGGTTTATTGAGTCCCTTTTTATGAGTCCCTTATTACCTTTATATGCTTCTCTTGAGTCTGTTGCTTGAATGTGAAATTTTATATCCATCTCTGGTCTTTTCATCAGGAGTGCCTGAAAGTCCACTATTCTATTAAATGTCCAATTTTTTTTCTCTCTCTCTGGGAGGATAATCCTCAGTTTTGCTGGCTAGATTAGTTTTGGTTGTAATTCCAGCACTTTTGCCTTCTATAATAACACATTACAAGCCTTCCATTCCTGTAAAGTGGTAGCTGATAACTCTTGTGTTATCCTGACTATGACTCCATGCTATTTGCATGGCTCCTTTCTTGTTGCTTGAAGTATTTTCTCTTTGACCTGGGAGTTCTGGAATTTGGTTATAATCTTGGAAGGCTTTATTTTGAGATTTCTTTCAGGTGGTAATAAGTAGACCCTTTTAATTTCTATTTTGCCCCCTGGTTCCAAGATATTGGGATAGCTTTTCTTGATAATTTCATGAAATATAATTTCTCAGCCCTTTGTTTTGTTACAACTATCCAGCTCAATAATTCTTAAATTATCTCTCCCCAATCTTTATTTTTTTGTCTGTTGTTATGACAGTAGGATATTTCGTATTTTCTTCTACTTTTTCATTCTTTTAAATATTGTTTTATTATTTATCTCTGTCTCATGGAGTAATTAGTTTCCTAATTAGTAATTACTTTCTTCAGTGAGCTTTTGGATGTTTTCCCTATTGGATAATTTTACTTTTAAAGGAGTTATTTTCATCAATAGATTTTTGTACTTCTTTTCCATTTTGCCAATTCTGCTATCTAAAATCTGTCTTTCCAACTTTCTTTTCCAACATTGTTTTGCTCTAGAAGAATGTTTCACTCTGACTTTTTGTTGACTCTGCACTCCAGAATTTGATTTAAGGCATTGTTTTAAAGTTATTTAGAGAGGAATGTTGGAAGAGATCAGCTAAGTACTTCTTTATCCCGCCATCCTGGCTCCATTCCTGGAAGTCCATTTCCATCTCTTTTGACAAATTTGTTGACATTTCATTATGGGTATTATTGTGCAAATTCTAACTCCATTTGGGAGTTACAGGAATTCTGGAACAATTTTTCTTCTCTGTGTATCCACATATTTATCAGAATTTATTGCAATATTAGTAGGTACAAAACTTCCAGTCCAACTGGTGTTAAAAAAAGAAACAAACATTTTTTGGAAGTAGGATGTTTTTATAATATGATGAAATCCAAATTTATATGCTTACCTGGACTTCTGACAAGTTTTGACATAGCCATGAATGAAAATAGGAGTTTTATCAGTAAAAATTATCTTCTTCTAATTTTCATTACTCCTGTATTTGTGCTGTTTTGACCACAACAATTAATAGCTGCTTTTTACTGGGGGTTCATGGGCCATATACATGTGATAACACTCTCAAGTGTAGCCCAAATTATATGATATCTAGTTTTTATCTGATTTTAATTTGCTGATGTCTGTCTATCAGTCAGTCTATCCATCCTTCTAACCTTCCATCCTTCCAACTTTCCATCCTTCCAACCTTCCATCCTTCCAACCTTCCATCCTTCCAACCTTCCATCCTTCCATCTTTCCATCTATCCATCTATCTGTCTTCACACATGTGATTTTTCTGTGAATATGTAGCCCACAGGAATCTTTATTTATGTGTTAGTGACTCTTTTTTCTATTTAACTTTGACACCACTGCTATAAAGTGATCAAAAACAAATTCTTCAGCTAATAGGTGTGCTGCATAACTTTGCTTACTGTATGGGAACTGATATAGTTGTTTTAAAGCAATAATTTATCAGTTACTGGCATAGTTGTCCTGTTTTTGACAATATATTCCTTTGTACTTTGAAATAACTGGCCTTGTTTCCTTGTGGACTTGAATGTCCTTGAAATATTTAATTTGCTTATGCCCATAACCTCTGCAACATCTCTAACAGTCATTGAAACATGATCTCTAAGAGCTATAACTTTTACACATTTGCTTGGTGTTCTATCTTTCTTAAAATTCATAGGATTAAATACACAACAAAAGTGAGCAATGAAAAAAAGTGTGTATGGCATGAAATCCAATACTCAACTGACAGAGAACTAACTAACCATGGGGTAACCAGTTCAGTGTGTTTTAATCTAGTCAGAGTTAGACTTTCTGAGTCAGCTTAGTGTCAATAGAAAGATATATGCGTGACCACTGTCACAAAGTGAAACTATATCCAAAGTATATTTGTCCCACATAATATCCCCACTACTATAAATGATTGTTGAATGATTCTCTCCAGAGTTTTATATTGATCATTATAACTGATTCTCTAGAGCTCTATATTTATCATTTTTAAGCTAACCTTAAGTGTTGTTGCCTTGTTTCTATTCTATTCACGATTACTGTTCTTTGTGTGAATCTTTCATATTTTAAAATACAGTTTCTCCTTGTGCTTAAATCTGCATCATTGTTTTTCCTCTGGAAAAATCACTCTGTTCTGAGCTACCATTAGGAATGTCCCTCTAGGATCATACATCCTTTTTATGCTTCTAGACTTTTCTCTGGATACTTCTAAACCATATGATACTGGCCACTAGCTAACCTAACTTCCCCTTTGTGATTTTGTTAAGGTAGGAAAGTGTTCACTGAAACCTCATGATGGGACTCTTCTTAGTGCCATAAATTCAAGTAATCCCTGTTTGCCTCCTTCTTTGTCTCTTAGCTTAGAGCTAATGACTTGCTCTTGGCTTCTAACAAAGTCCAGATCTTTCCTGACTCTGAAACAAATTTCTTCACTAAATTTCAAATATTCTCTGAGGATTGTTTGCTTCATCAGTGCTGCAATAGATGACTAGGTAATTAAAATCTTTGAGATATGTGTTGAGACTGTCATCCTACTTGCACATTCTAGTCACCCTGGGTATAAAACTTCATTTTCACCTCTTCTCCCAACTTGACCATCTCTATTACAGATATTTCTTTTATCCTGTTAGTTCTCTATAACAGGGGTTCTTAACTTTTTCTTGCCTCATAGACCCATTGGAATGTAAGCTCCTGGAGGGCAGAGACTATATTGACTGCTTGTATCCACCCTACCCCCCAAGTGTTTACACAATATCGGTACATAAGTGCTTATTAAATTATCTATCATCTTCTCTTTCACTATCTCTCTCTTGTCCACATTTCTTTTTATAAATCTCTCTTTTATCTCCCATCTTTTTCTCTATATAATTATCTGTTTTATACTATTCTTCACTTGATAGAATGTTAGAACTGTAAGGGACCTCAGATTCCATGTTATTCAACTAATACCCTAAACAAGACTCCTCTCTATGTAACTCTATAGCATCTCTCAGAATGGCCATCTGGCCTATGGATCAACACTTTCAATTAGGAATAACTTACAGCAGACATATCATATGGCAGCCAATTCCATCATTGAACAATTGTAACTGTTAGATCCTCCTTCCATTGTGTAAACATTTGTCTTCCTATGACTTCCACCAAAGAGTCCTAGTTATGCCTTTAGAAGGGAATGAGATGTGAAGTGAGAAGTCTACAGTCCTGCTACTGGACTCAAATCTTGTGGAGTGGCGGTGAAAGAGTCAGAGAAAGTAGTCATTTCATGGGAAGAAACATTTATGACAGAATTATCTTATTCCTCAGTGATATAGGGCTGAGGGATATGATTCTCAGGGTCCCTCTATGCTATCCTTGTGTGTCAGGGCTATATTAAGAAGAGTCCAAAGAGTTAAGGATAGATAAATCATATGACATGTCCCTAAGAAAATCTGCCCTAAAATGGATCCCTCTCTTTTCCAATCACTGTTGTGGACAGCATCACACTATTAAGATTGCAAAGTACTATTAAACTAAAAATATAGAGCCTGCAAATCTCCATCAACCTCCCACCTCACACTGGATTTCAATCTCTTAATCTTTGGAAGTCTGTTTGGTGAAGACAGAACTGGTTCTGGCTTAGTCTAACCATCAATTTTTGTACCTCTTTGTCACTACATTCACAGTTACTTTCTTAGTGCTTCTAGCCCCCACACCATTCTTCATTCCATTTCTTATGTTATGAATGTTCTTACTCTCCCTGTGACATACCCACAGAGATTGACATGTAACACTGGTGAATGCAATCACCAGACACAGTGCGAAAACTCTTATGGGGAAAAGAAAGACTGTTTCAGTCATCATCAAAGAGAAGTAAATCAGAGGCTGGACTGGGTTAGTTTCCCAGAAATTCTAAAATCTGAGGAGGCTGTGATGGAGGCAGTTACTGATGTTTGTATCAGTTTAAAATGGGCAATCTACATGGATTAATCAGGTTTATGCCTACAAATGAAGGAAAAAAATGAGTATTTGTTAAGTACCTACTGCATGCCAGCCACTGTGCTGGGTACTTGCAACAAACAGAGGTAAAGTGATTTGTCATGTAGCTAGTAACTGTATGAGGCTAGACTTGCCTGGTATCACACAGTAGGTATCTGAGGTCAGATTAAACTCAATTCTCCCTAACTTGGCGGCAAGTATTCTATCCTACAGCCACCTAGCTGCCAGAGAAACTCATAAAATGATAGATTATCTGATATGATCTTTCTCTCTGAGGCTCTATGCTTTTATCTGCATATAGTCTGTGACACATACAAATATGATACTGGATGATTGGACCCTACACCTTGACTACTTCCTCTACCCTTCATTCTCTCTACAATTCTCACTCCTATTTGTTAGTCCTCTCAGAGATTTTGTCCCAGTTCCCCATTCACCCTAGCTTAAGCCTGTCAAAGATTTATGAAAACCACTTTCACAGGTTTTGATGGGGGGCAAGAAAGCCATTCCTATTGCTTGGGAGAGTGGGGAGGATTCTTGCTGTAAGAGCAATAAGAAGAAAGACATGTTCCCGATGTTCTGTCCAAAAGAACATAGGTTTAGAGTTTGGAGGGGTCTAGCTGCTATTATTTATAGATGAGGGAACTGAGGCCTAGTGAAGTAAAAATATTTGCCCAAAGTCACCCAGGTAGCATGTTGTAGAGTCAGTCTACCAATTCAGATAAAGTCCAAGTTCAGTGCTCTTTCAACTTCACTGGGTTTCTGAACTTATTTCCCCATTGAAACATTGATAAAAATGATAATTAGCTTCCATTGTATTTTAATAACTTCAGTTATATTATTGTTTAAATTGTGGGCTGTTTGGAGATCCTAACTACTATTTTATAACTTTGGTACTATGGGAAAATGCATTCCAAGATCTAAACAATTGAGTTTATAAAGAAAGTTTTGGAAATCTACCTGTTTTTAATCATAGAATGATGCTTATAATTCCTTTTTATAACCTTTGCTAGCAAAGATTCACAGTGCACACTACTGTGGTACCCTTTAATTTTCACTCTGTAAGTTTTTTTTACAAGTACTTTTTCCTTATTTCCTTGCTTCTCCATTCAGGTCCTCACTAGATAAGTTCCATCACTGAATTTCACCAGTTTATTCTTGTCTTATTTTTTCCTTCAGATATAACACTACTTAAGATTTTTTTTTCAATTTATTTCACTAAATATTTCCCAATTACATGTAAATTTTTAACAATAATTTTAAAAAATTTTGAGTTTCAAATTCTCTCCTTCCTCCCTGATCCCTCCTCAAGAAGGCAAGCAATATAATTTTGACTATACATGTGAGGCCACGCAAAACATGTTTTCATATTAGACATGTTGAAAAATAAAACACAAACAAAATACAATAAAAGAAAGTTTTAAAAAAGTACGCTTCAATCTACATTCAGAGTTCGTCAATTCTCTCTCTGCAGGTAGATAGTATTTTTTGTCACCAGTCCTTTGAAACTGTTTTGGATGGTTTTCTTTTCTTTTTTTTTTTTGTAGGCAATCAGGGTTAAGGAACTTGCTCAAGGTTACACTGCCAGTTATTTTTGTATGGGTGCCAAGTATCTGAGGCTGGAACTGATCCTAGGTCTCCCGACACTAGGGCTGATGCTCTTACTCACTGTGCCACCTGGCTGCCCCTGGATGATTTTCTTGATCAGATTAGTGAAACCTTTCACAGTTGATCATCCTTATAATATTGCTGTTACTGTTTAAAATGTTCTTCTGGTTCTGCTCACTTCACCTTTCAATTCACTGTACAATTTCACATAAGTCTTCCCAGGTATTTCTGAAACCACCTTACTCATCATTTCTTATAGTACAATAATACTCCATTATAATCATATTCCACAACTTGCTCAGTCATTCCCCAATTGATGGGCATCCCCTTGATCTCTAATTCTTTGCTACTGCAAGAAGAGCATCTATAAATATTTTTATTCATATATATCCTTTCCCTTTTTATTCAGTCTCTTTGGGAGACAGATTTATTAGTGGTATTGCAGGGTCAAAGGGTATGTATGAATAATTTTACAGTCCTTTATAGATAATTCCAAATGATTTTTCAAAATAGTTGGATTAGTTTACAACTCCACCAACAGTACATTAGTGTCCCAATTTTTCCATATCCCATCTAGCACATGTCATTTTCCTTTTCTGTCATAGTTCTGTTCTGACCATTTATTAACTGGGGAATGACTTGTTTTTTTTTTATATAAATTTTGCTCTATCCCCTATATGTTTGAGAAATGAGGTCTTTATCAGAGAAATTGGCTGCAAAGAGTTTTTCCAGCATCCTATTTTCCTTTTAATTTTGGCTGCATTAGTTTTGTTTGTGAAAAAGTTGTTTTAATTTCATGTAATTAAAATAATTTATTTTGCTTCCTGTAGTCTCCTCTGTTTCTTGTTTGTACATAAACTCTTCCCTTATCCATAGATCTGATAGGCACAATTTTCCACGTTCCCCTAAATTAGTTATGACATTACTTTATGTCTATATCACTCTTTATGTCTGATTGTAAATTCATCCATTTTGACCTTATCTTGGTATATATACAGTGTGAGATGGTGGTTTATGCCTAGTTTTGCCAAACTGCTTTCTAGTTTTCCCAGAAAATTTTTTTTTGCTCAAATGTCAAGCTCTTACTCCCAAAGCTTGGATCTGGGTTTATCAAACACTAGATTACTATAGTCATTTACTACTGTGCATTGTATACCTAATCTATTCCCCTGATCTACCACTCTGTTTCTTAGGCAGAACCAGATTATTTTGACAATTGCTGCTTTGAAACCTGGAATTGCCAGTCCACCTTCCTTAATTTTTTTTTCATTCATTCTCTCAATATTCTTGACCTTTTGTTCTCCCAGATGAATTTTGTTATTTTTTTTCTATCTCTATAAACAATTCTTTAGTAGCTTGGCATGGCACTGAATAAGTAAATTAACTTAGGTAGAATTGTCATTTTTATTTTATTGACATGGCCTACCCATGAGCAATTAATGCCTCTCCAGTTGTTTAGGTCTGTCTTTATTTGTTTGAAAAGCATTTTGTAATTGTGTTCATGTAGTGCCTGTGTTTGTCTTGATAGGTAGACTCCCAAGTGTCTTGTATTGTCTGCATGTCTTTCTATCTTTCACTGCTGGATTTTTGTTAGTAAATTTTCTTAAGTACAGATCTGATCATGAAGCTCCCCTACTCAATCAAACCCAGCATTTTCCTATTGAATCTAAGAAAAAATACAAAAGTTTCTGTTTACCTTCTTAAACCTTTCACAACTGAGTCTCAGTCTATCCTTCCAGTTTCACTAGACATTACTCCTTCAACTCCTTCATACCTAATCCAGATGCATTGTTCTTTTCTTTATTCCTTACACAGGATTCTCCATCTCCCATTGGTAACTTTGCCCTTACTGTCTCCCGTAACTGGAATACACTCATTCCCTCCTTTCCTCTGTCTTGTAGAGTTAGTCTTTTCATTGAATATGTGGACCACTATCATATTTCCTGATCCCACAAATTGACACTGCTCTCATTTCCTATTTTATATTTGATTGCTTTGCATTTTTCATTTTATATTTATGAAAAATGTGTGCCTACATACATACATATACATCTATATGTACCTATGTATAGACACATATACTGATTTTCTCCATCATAGAATGCAAGCTCATTCCTAATAGGAATTATTTCATTTGTTTTGTACTTGTATTCCCAATACCTAATACAATGCTTGGTATAGAGTAGGCACTTAATAAATTCTTGTTGATCTTATTGATTGACTGGCCGATTTATTAAGCAATTCATGCAGTTTCAAGCTCTGCTAGGCTCCCCTTTCTACCCTGCTAAGATGTATGGCCTCAATAATTATGATGATTTTAAAGGTCACAGAGAAAGACTAAAGTGTGTCTTTCTAAAATATGTGATGAATAAAAGAGCCTCTTGAAGTAATTTAAATGTACTTGGAACCCAATTAAATTTTGTTAATGTTTTCTTGGCTACTTTTTGCTAAATTGTTCTTTCTGAAAAAGTTAAATGTCTTAACATCTACTCAGCCCTCTACCCAGACCTTCTTGCCATTCCCCTTCCATGACTGCCTTCTTCTCCCCAAATGGATCAGCAAAATCCACACTGTACTTTGACTTCCGGAATCTATACCCACGGTCCTTGGTGAAGTTAATGAATTTATATTTGGAGCTGCTCACCTAGAGCTCAGCATTTTTGATTGACTAATTTTATGAGAGCAAACTAACTCACCTTGCCCATTATATAAGCAGACCACTTCTACACCATGGACCAATTTTCACTTTTACATCTTTTCTAAACCATCAGACTTTTTACCCCAACTATCTTTATATATGCCTGCCACCTGTCTAATACCTCCTATCCTCACCGTAAGCAAATGAATTCAAACAAATACTATCATTGCTTCTGGAAACATCAAGCCTGTTTTCCATATATATCAACTTACTATCTCTCTTTGACTTCACAAACCAAAACTCCCTTCTTTTGTCACTACTCCAATTCAGGTGTTGTCTTCTTTTGTATATAAATTACATGTTGAAGAAAGACTAGCATTTCTGATGTGGGGGCTTGCTGAACACTTTTCAGTGTTGCTTATCTACCTTTGGTGTCCACCTGGTGCACAACTCTTACCTGTGGCTCTAAGAAGCTCTACTATCTATGTACAGTGGCCACACCTCAGTAAACCATCTTGGCAGATGGGCTAAATGAGGTTGAGGGTAGCAGACAGGCCTTAAACTTGTCCTTAAGTTAGGTTGGTGTCCATTCCAAACATGTGAATACTTTCCCTGGTGGAAAAGGCAGATGAATCCAGTTTGTTCTAATGGCCATGAAGGTGGTTGAACCAGGTGCTGTGGAGTGCTTAGAGCTTGGTCAGACATTGAAGATGCCAGTCATCCTGACTTTTGTCTTGCAATTTGATTTCAATGACTGTGGAAGGAAGGGTGAGGCTGATGGCTTTGTACAGCTCTGTGTCACTTCAATCAAATTCACACATAAGTCAAAACATCAACCTATGATGTTATTGCTCCTCTTCAAAATCAAAGGGCAAACAACAATGATCTATGAAAGCAAAAACTCCCTTTTCCCCCTTTCATATTAGCACAGTGTGTGGCACATAAAAATGTGCCCAAATATCTGTACTTCTTAATGAAGGTTCCTTCATTCATTCACTAATTTTAAAGGAATATTTGATTCATATAAAATCAGTGAGACTTAGGAGACCTGAATTTGGATCTTACCTGGCAGGTACTAACTATGTGAGACAGGTACTAGCTTTGTGACTTGAGAAAGTCATTTAAAATCTCTAAGTATCAGTTTTCTCACCCCTGTCATGAGGTTAATAATAGCTTCTACCTTACAGGGTTGTTTTGAGAATCAAATGATAAAATGTATGCAAACTATTTTGCAAATATTAAAATGGCATCTAGCTGTGATTAATCATGGAAATGATGATGACGACTATAACTGTGCTTACTTTTTACCTAAATACTATGTGAATAATGTAGAAATATGGGGCATCTTAAAGACATAACCTCAGATGATGACGATTATGACTGTGCTTACTTTTTACCTAAATACTATGTGAATAATGTAGAAATATAGGGCATCTTAAAGGCATAACCTCAGACTACCAATAAATTTCTCAGCATATAAATTGAATAAAAGCATACTAATGCAAATTTTTGAGAGATACCGACCTTGTGCTAGCATCTCTCACCAATTCTTCTTAACATATGGATTTCATTTGCTGTGTCAGTGGTTCTAAGTCAATAACCATTGATACTGTCCTTTGGGGCCTTTTGTGCTTATAAAGGCAGTACTTAAAAAATGGGAATCTATTCTGCTGATGAGTAACTAAGTATTTGTCTTCAGTGATTGGAGAAAGAACTATTACCTTGAAGTTCTGAAAGTTTTTACTGCTACTCAGTAGAACTGTTATTGCTGTAACTTTCTTTAGTAGTTATTGAGCAACAATGAAGTATGATTCTCATTTCTAGTCCAGAGGGAAGAAAAAATTCTATGCACTGAGAAATTTGAAGGATGTTTGTATACCAAAGAGAATCAGTTGTATACCATTGGAGAGTAATCTTGAAATGCTTAGACTGCAAAGACACAACATAGAAACATTCAGATGATATTCTCAATATACATTTAATTCATGAATGTGTGTGTACATATGGGCCCGTAGACCCATTTTAGCCTTACTTCCCTTTATTTTCCTTATTATATGTTATTGGTCAGACCTGTCAATAGAAACAGATAACTTGGAACTGGATACTCAAATGAGGCACAGAATTGGCAGTTGTATAGAATTGAAAATAGGCAAATTTAGACTTGAGCCACTGCTATTAGGATGAATAGATTCCCTCTCACCGGAAGTCTTCAAGCAAAAGCTGAAGGACTACTCGTCAGGTGTGAACTAGTATTATGCTTTTTTTGTAGTATGAGTTTGCCTAGTTGGTTCCTGATGCGTCTTTCCACTCTAAAATTCTGCAATCCTATGATTAAGCCACTTGTCCAAGGTCAACAAAGTCTGACCTCTTAGCAAAGTTAGTGGTCTTTCTACTGAGGTTGTCTTCCTTTTTTCCTGTCACTTCTCTCTCTATTCATTACCACAAATAACCTGTGGACCTAAAATATGGTTTTCAGAGGTATGAAACTCAGGAAATGAAGGTGACAGTGATTGAATGCTGAAACTCTCATCCCCTCTCCTGGTGTAGATGAATCCTTCTGAAATATAGAAAATCAATACAATGCCATGGTGGTGACAAGAAAATGAAGACAGAATTCATTTCTGATTTTTAAAATTCATAGTACCTAAAAAAGTTTATTTATAAAATTAGAAGGCTAGATGGGATGCAGGACTTCCTTGGGTTGAGTTCCCTCTCTGAGGCTTTAGTATCAGAAATTTTGAACTGAAAGAGATCACAGAATGTAGCCCAATTTACTTTATAGTTGAAGAAATAAACAGAGAGTTTTAGGGTTTTGCTCTAGGAAAAACAGGTAATAAGCAAGTGAGTTGGGATTTGGCTGAAGGTGCTGTGGCTCCAAAATATAGTGCTCTGTCTGTTGTATTACATTGGCTCTTAACTCAAGAAAAATTCACTTAAATTGTTTAAACCTCAGTTTCCTTGGAGGGAAAATATTTATAGTATATATCTCACAGGGTTATTAGAGGCTTAAATGAAATAATATATGCTGAAAAAAATCTCCGTACTGATAAGGGGAGACACAGAGACAGAGACACAGAGACAGAGAGAGAGAGACAGAGAGACAGGGAAAGACAGAGAGACTGAGAAGAAGGAGGAGGAAGAGGAAAAAGAGGAGAAGGAGGAAAAAGAAGAGGAGAAGGTAGTGGTGGTGGCTTATGGTCATTTTTTAACCAACTAGCTGAAGATAAATTTAGAATGGAAAAAAAATAAAGCTTCAGTTAGTTGGCCACATAACTCAAAATACAGTGATATATGATCCATGGCGTCATTTGTTTTGAGCCTCCTTGATGTTACACTTGGAGACCTGATTGACCTTGCCACAGAACCCAAAGAACAACAGCTTTATAATTTTGCCTCATTAATTAGCAACCTTTCCAAGTCAATACTGATGTTGCTTTTTGTTGATTGAATTAGTGCCAATAAAGGCTGTGGAGCTCCATGAGTACAGGAGTTTGGGATATTAGCATTAGTTGAATATTTATTACTGATAATTTTAGTAATTGCAGATGATCTACTTACCAAAATTTTGCATTGGATATTGAATTCATCCTATTTAGCCTGAAAATAGTGTATAAGTTCTCCAGAACACACACACACACACACACACACACACACACACACATACACAGGTTGCTGCACTAGGAATTTGTATCAGATAATACCTGGTAGAGGTGTTTAACAGATTTTTTTAGTGTTCCTTTAAGAGGAAAATCAGTTTATCTTTTCTTTTAAGTTGATTAATTCAAAAGTCACCACAGCAAATAGTTTTTTTAACCACAAAAGAACAAGAACTATAAATATGCAGAAAACAAGTAATACATGTTTATATGCGTTGTGTTAGCTTCATATGGAACTGATTTTGAATTAATTATACACACCATCATTGGGTTTTGAAAGAACTACACTTTGTCTCTGAGTTACAAATAATAATAAAACAACAACAACAACATAATTTACTGTGTGGCTCTGATGGATGGCATCTCTATCCCTATTCCCTACTCAATTTCCAGTTGAAGCACATGGAAGCTGTTATTCAATTTACTTTTTTAAAAATTTCTGTTGAATAGTAAATTATTCTAATAACATTTGCTATTCTTTTCATTTACTATCCAGGAATGATTAACTATAAGTGCAGAGGCATCTTCATTTGCAAAAGCCAACTTTTATAAAGTATTGTGCTTATTTTTTTGATTTCCAGTAATTGTGTGATCTTCCTTTATAAAACAGACTATCTTAACTCTCCAGATAATGATATCTAATTAGTTTTCAAAAAATATTTTTGGTTCAAGTTCTTCAAGTCCCTAGCAAAAGTATAATTTTTTTTCTAATACCCTGCCTAATTTTCATGTTTGTCTTCAGTTTTAAAAGTGTTCATTACAGTTTTATGCCTCTTTGCCATTCCTTGAACAAGACTCTCCATTGCCTGACTCCAGGTATTTTTGCTGACTATCTCCCATCCCTGGAATTCTCTCTCTCCATGTCTCTCACCTTGTTTCCCTGGCTCCCTTCAGGCTTCAGCCAAAATCTCATCTTTAAAAGTAGCTTTTTTTCCAATCCTCTTAAAGCTGGTGCCTTCCTTCTATGATTATATCCAATTTGATCTTATCTCATTTGTACCCAATGATTTGCAGTTGTCTTCATCATGATACTATTATATTATGAGTTCCTTCAGAGTAAGGACTGTTTTGGTTTTTATTTTTGTGCTTTTTTTTCTTCCCTAGCACACATTATACAGTTTCTTCTGGTACATAGTAGGTACTTCATAAATGCTTGTTGACTTGAAAATAAAGCAGACCCTCACCATCCCCTTGCAGAGAATATTCTAAAAGCCTGATTGGAACTCGCTTCTTCCATTCTCCTCTCTCCAATCCGAACTCCACAGAACTGTTGAAATAACCATCATAAAACTCAATTCTTACTATATTACCCTTTTGTTTAAAAGCCTTCATTGGCTCCCTATTGCTTACCAGATAAGATGCAGGTTCCTTGGGCAGACATTACTTTGTGTTTCAACCAATCCAGTATCTTGAACTCCCTCCTTTTGTGATTTTGTAGTGTCTTTCCTGGACTTCTTAGTTATCAGTGGTCTCCCTCCTCCTCAAATGATCATGTGTATGTATTTCCTTAATGTAACGTAAGCTTCATGAGTGCTAGAATTACATTTTGTTTTGTCTTTGAATGATCAGTTCCTATCACAATGTCTTGTATGTAGTATATGCTTAATAAGTACTTGTTAGATTGGATCAATATGGAAAGAATATTCAAACCAGTCCATGCACATGCAGGAATTAAACAAAACACCCAATTAAGGACTATTTCCTAATAAATTAAAAATAATGGATTATATCACTGAATTCAACCTTTCTACCTCCCCATCTGGACCCAATCCAAAATCAACTGTGTCTTAAATGAGAAATGAGAGAGAAGGGTTTTATGTTCCAAAGAAAGAACTCAAGAATTAAGCTATATTATTGTTACATGATTACTATTGTAATAACATTACACTTTTAGCTTTTCCAGATGGCACCTATTCCTTTCAGTAATTCCAATGATGCTGGCCTCCTGCCTGTTTCATGAATAAGACACACCATCTCTTTGCTCTGGGCATTTTCTGTGACTCTCCCCCATATCTGGAATGTTCTCACTTCTCTGCTCTGACCTCCCTGGCTTTATAAAATCCCACCTTCTACAGGAAGCCTTCCCCAACCTCTCTTAATTACAGTGCTTTCCTTCTTTTAATTATTTCCTATTTACACTATACATAGCTTGCTTTGTATATATTTGTTTGCATGTTGTCTTCCCCACTAGATTATAACCTTCCTGAGGGCAGGGACTGTCTTTTGCCTCTTTTTGTATCACCAGAACTAAGCACAGTGTTTTGGTATGTAGTGGGTTCTTAATAAATTTCAATTGCTTGATCTGGGGGGAAAACGTTCTATTTATTAGGTTATCATAGATTTCTCATTTAATTATTGGGAACACTGAGTGATGAAACTTGGAATCTATACATTGAGTTAATTTGAAGTTGGAAATGAAAGCTGTGTGCTCCTTTCTTTTAGTCAGTCTATCTCCCTCCGCCTCACCCCTCACTATCTCAGACTGTAGGTTTGAGCAACAAAATGGGGTCATGGATAGAAACCCCATCTTAAAGTCAGGAAGAACTGGATTCAAGTTCCTCTTCTGACACATACTGGCTGTGGATTTAGGACAAGCTACTTAAATGATCAGTGGCAACTCTTCAAGGCTACAATAGTTGTAGATCTGAATTGATAGAAGGGAGTTTCTTACTATACCAATGAAATCACAGGTGAGGACAAAATGAATTAGGTTTAGATGGTCCAATATAAATCCTCTGCCAATGAAATGAACATACAGGTATCTATTAGTATTATATTTTATAAATTTATTGGAAATGATAACTAGAAACAATTGAATAATTTTAAATTATTTGGAAATATTTTCTTTTATTGCTTGGATCCTCATGATATTTAGCTTTGTGAAAATCTAAAAAAATTTAGGATGAGATGGAACAATTTCAAAAAAATTTTCTTATTTCAGACAATGCAATATGTATACATATGCTTGTGTGCATATATATATGTATGTATATATGTGTATTGTGTGTCTACATATGAACAAACATATACACTCCTGTCACATATGGTGAACACAATCTTATATGTGTATGGGCATGTACTGGCTGTTCAAAGAGGACTAGTGCCTCTGGTGTGAGGGCTTGTTGAGCCCTTTTCAGAACTCATCTACCTTTGGTGTCCATCTGGCACTCAACTCTCACCTCTGGTTGCAAGCAGGTTTAGCATATGTAGCAATCACACCCTAGTAAAACCATCTTGGCAGAGGAGCTAAACCAGGCTGAGGGTAACAAACAGGTCTCCTACCTGTCAGTAAGTTAGGAGATGTCTTCTCTAAGCATGTGAAGACTTCCTTTGGCAGAATGAGTAGATGAGAACAATATGCTCCATTGACCATGAAGGTGGCTGAAGCAGGTGCTGTGGGGCACTTAGAGCTTGGTCAGACATCAAAGTCACCAAAGTCATCCCCTGCATCCCAGATCATTGCCAGTCATTTTGGCTTTTGTCCTGCCATTGGACTTCTATGATTCTAGAAGAGAGTTTAGCTGAAGACTTTGTGCTACTCTGCCTCACTCAAATCCAATTCACACATAGACATCATCTTATGATGTCACTGGTCATCTTCGAAAACAAAGGACAAAAGCAGTAACAATAGCATGCATGTAGAAAAACTGGTATAC
>NW_027187358.1:22717020-22731232 GCF_028583685.1 Petaurus breviceps papuanus
ATACATGAAGATAGATATACATAATACACCTAACACATACATGCATGAAACAAATGCAATTCCTCAAAAGATGTGTTCAAAAGGTATGAAGACAGTTCTCAAAAGATCAAAATAAGAGTAACAAACAAGTAGAATATTCTAAATCACTAGTAATAGGAGAAATCAAAAGAGCTCTGAGGTTTTATCTCATATTTAACAAATTGGCAAGGAAAACAAATTGTGAAAATAGTTGGTGTTTGAAGACCTGTGGAAAGAGAGGAACATTAATTTATGGTTAGTGGAACTGTGAGTACAATCATTTTGGAAAGCAATCTGGAAATATGCAAATAGAGTGATTAAAATATTCCTGCCCAGCAGTGAATAGAGCACTGGCCCTGGAGTCAGGAGTATCTGAGTTCAAATCTGGCCTCAGACACTTAACACAAAAACTAGCTGTGTGACCTTGGGCAAGCCACTTAACCCCAATTGCCCTCCAAAAGCAAAATAAAAAAATAAAATATTCATGCCCTTTGACCTAGAGATTGTAGTACTAAACATAATCCCGAGTAAATCATTAATAAGAAGTTCCTATGTATATCAAAATATTTATAGCAGCATTTTTCCCTGTAATAACATAGGGCTGGAAATAGATACCTATTGATTTTGAACAGATAAATAAATTGTGGTACATAAGTGTAATGTGGTGTTACTATGTTTTGAAAAAAGAGGGGATCTAGTCAGAACAGTGGATAAAATGCCAGGCCTGGAGTTAGGAAGACTCATCTTCTCAAGATCAAATCCAGGTTCAGACACTTATTAGTTGTGTGACCCTGGGCAAGTCACTTGACCCTGTTTGCCTCAGTTCCTCATCTGTAAAATGATATGGAGAAGGAATTGGTAAACCACTCCAATTTCTTTGGAAAATCCCAAAAAACCCAAATTGGGTCATGAAGAATTAGACACAACTGAAAAACTACTGAAAACAACAAAAAATAATGAATATGATAAATATAGAGAAGTTTGGAACTATTTGATTCAGGTACTTATCTCTTTTCACCTCTATCCTTGGGAATCCTTAACTTCCTCTAACATTCTATTTTGTCTCCACATCCTTCAAAAGACATTTTCTGGTTCCCTCCAATCATTAGTGTTTCCTCCCTCTTCAAATTATCATGTACTTTCTTGTTTTTTTACACACTATATTACCCAATTAAATGCAAGGTCCTTATGGGTAGGAACTATTTTTATTTTTATTTTTTGTCTTTGCCTCTCTTGCTCTGATCACAGGGCCTTTCACATAAAAGATGCATAGTATTTCAATTTAATACAAATGGATGATACAAATTTGAGTTGTCACATATACTAAAATAACAATCTAAGAATGAGAAGGCACCTTCAGAATATTAAGGAAGTCAGGAATAATTTATTATACCAATTTGTCTTTCAAGAAAGCCTTCTGCTATATTTAAGAAAGGTGACATTTTAAAAAATTGATTCTAGTGTCTTTTCCTATAACTAAGTATTGTTTCATTTGGGATGAAACAAAGTCATTTTGTGTGAGTTGTTTGAAGCTTTATAAATAACTGGTTGTATTTAACCTTGGGTGTGATTCTATCAGCGATACTCACTTGGACAGGCAATTGATTTAGAAGAACTAACCAATAATTTGCTCTGATAGAGCTTGATACATTGAATGAGTACATTATTAACAATGCGAACTGATGCTGCAGAGTATTGCCCTGGGTCTATAGCCTCTGTCCAACATTTCAGCAGTAGAGGAAGGTTCATGATTTTGCTGCCCAGCTCTTGAAATCCAATTGTTCACTTGCCAGTAGTGACTACCTTTTGGATATGATAATTACACAATGGAAGGGGGAAAAGCAGAGATTTACATTTTTTATCCCTAAGATTAGTGTAGAACCTGGCTCATAGTAAGTGCATTCTCTTTCTCTGTCTGTCTCTTTCTCCTCTGAAAATTCACCAGGATGCTCCATGTCTAGTTACTTGCTTCACTCCAAGGGTAGGGTGGAGGGAGGGAGGGACCTTACTGGGATCTTTCATTTCATTAGTCCTCTCAGCACTTTGTCACCTGTTCATTTCACACCACCGTATGAGTATTCTTTCTCTTTCCTTTCCACCTACACACTGTTGTCTGCAGTCAAAAGATTACTCCACCTGAAGGTCAACTCCATGACTGGTGAGTCTCTGCCTGGAACTTCCATATCTTGAAAGGCCTAGACTCTCTGCTCATTCTCCACCAACTCACTCTCTGTTCTACTTTAGCTCCTTCACTGACTGCCTGACTTCCTGGGGACAATGAAAAACTGCCTGAAATAATTCCTCAAAGGTCAGCAGACTCATCATAACTTCCCCTTCTCAGTGATTTTTAAACCCTGATTGTCATCATGCATCCCTCCTCTACTTCCCACTTATTTATTCCCATACTCCTTCACCCAACGCCTCCCCCACCATCCTACTCAAGATCTACCTACTCCTTCCACTAGAATTCCTGATGACAATAATTTCATCCTTTTTTTGTGTGTGTGGAGGTAGGATAGGGTGGGGGGAAGCAATTGGGGTTAAGTGACTTGCCCAGAGTCACAGAGCTAGTAAGTGCCTGAGGCTAGAATTGAACTCAGGTCTTCCTGACTGCAGGGATGATGCTCTGTTCACTGCATTACCTAGCTGCCCCAGCATTTTCGTCTTAAATGAGTTTCCTAATAGTTAGGAAAAGATATGGTTTCTTCCTGATGACATTAATGCCCTGGCCACATTTTTCAGCATTGGTTGCACTTTCACTCATACCCCTTGACTGACTGATCATAGTGGGGGAGTTAATATTCATTGTCCCCCATTACCACTCTGAGACACTTGATTGACCTGCATTTGTTGTGGTTTAAACCCAGGGATGCCAAAAACTGTTGTGGTGGGGGCTCTGCCCACCCCAAAACTGTTGGGGTTTCATGATACGTTGTGGTAAAACAACCTCAAAGAATTCAGAGTCAGACCACCTCTAATCCAAGTACAGGCATTCATTGAGATTGACACCTCTCATCAATTGAGCTAAAATCCAAAAGGAACCAGCAGCTTCAGAGCTTCAGAGAAAGCAAGATGGATTTTTATAGGGTAAAGATGCAATTACATAACAGAAATTTACATAGAATAGACGGATATCATTAATATTAAAAAGGTAGGAGGGTTTTGTTAAGGTAATGGAGGAGTGGTTTGGTGGTCAAACATTCTGGTTATTCTGCCCTCCAACTGGCTAGGTATTGTGGTCCTGTCTTGGGCTAGATAGATGATGTGATTGTGATTGAATACAAGAGCACATCAGTTTCTGTGGGCAGTGACTAGGTAGAGGCAGTGACTGGGATCCCATCATGGGATCATGGACACACCTGCTGTTCTGTGAGAACTCAGAGTTCAGGGACACACCTGTTGTTCCAGTGAGCAGTGAGGCTTATATGAAGAAGTTCAGACATTGGCGGGGGGAAGGGGTAGGTAGGTACGGTGGGCCTGCTGCTAAGTGGAACCTATAATGAATTTAGGATATTGGGGCTGGGGGCAGCTTTATTAGGATTCCATCACATTGATCAGTAACCCCTTCTCCTCTGAGGTTCAGTTCATATTCAATATATATTTATCATCCAATCAAAATTATTTTTTCTTCCAACTTCCAACTCCTTCAGTCAGTCAACTAATATTTATTAAGTTTATTATTATATTCAAAGTACTGAGAATACAAAGAAAGGTAAAAAATGGCCCCTGATTTCAAGAAACTCATAGTTTAATATTGGGAGACAACACATGAACAAATATACATAAACAAGATATATACAATATAAATTGGGAGTAATCTCAGAGGAGGACACCAGTATTTAAGAAGCTGGAAAAGGCTTCTTTCAGAAGGTGGGGCTTTAGCTGAACTTTTCTTTCTTTAATGAGTTTAATGCCTGGCTTATAATCTTTCATCCCCAACTCCTGCCCTCATACTAAAGGACTTCAACTTACACATTGATGCTCCCTTAATCATGAAAGTTTTCTAGTTCCTCACCTTACTCATTTCCCATGACTTACTGTTCTACTCAACCTCAAAAATGGGCATACTCTTGCATTATCCATAAAAATTCCACTTCCATCGGCATGAATTCTGAAATTGGTTTATAATGGTGACTACTCTGGTCCCTACTGCCTGAAGAATAGGTCTGCCACATTTCACTTCTCTCCTAGGGTTCTTCTATTCTCTTAACAGCATTGGAGAGTGTCTAGATTCTATAACTAACTTTATCCAGTATTGATTGTTTCCCTGCTTTTAGGGGTCCCCAGCATCAGAACTCCATTTAACAGTCAGATAAGATTTTACTAAGAATATTACACTTAAGGAAGCATCTAGGTGGCACAGTGAATAGAGCACTGGCCCTGGAGTCAGGAGGACCTGAGTTCAAATCCGGCCTCAGACACCTAACACAAAAACTAGCCATGTGACCTTGGGCAAGTTGCTTAAGCCCAATTGCTCTCCAAAAAAAATTACACTTAAAAGGTACAAATAAAACAAACATACAGACATTTCTTTCCCACCTCAACACCTGGGGGAAACAATCTCCATATATTCCCTTAGCCTCTGGGAGGTAGAGGAGTGATTAGGGTCACTGCTTACTTCAATTCTTATATAACATTAGTCTTATCGAATTCTAAGTCCAAAGTACCCCTAGGCTTACATCCCAGAAATATGTCTGCTCAGGGTTTCCACGTTGGGCTGGAAACAACATCTGGCCTGGAACTCTTCCTCTTTCTGATAGATTGAAAGCTTGAACAAGTTCTGCCTATTCAACCTGAGGAAAGAGGATTCTTTCATCCATGTGGTAGGCTTAACTCAGAATGTCTTCTTCCCAAAGCTGGTCTCTGGCCTCTCTCATCTGGGTACTTGTAAGTGATCTGGGCACTAGAGACCCATCAAACCTTTATTTGACACTAATCTCTTGCCATCCCACTTTTCCTTCTGCTTTACATGCTGTAATCTTCTTCTTTGTTCTCCCTACTTCCTCTGATTCCTCCACATTTTTAGGCCTTCAGTCTCTCATTGGCTACATTTGCCTCCTTTCTCCATCTTAAGTCCTTGATGCATCAATTCTACTCTACATTATCTTCTTCTCTCTAGTCCTTTGCCCTCTTATCCTATTGCAAATCTTGTTCTAACAAGACCTAGCTTTGCATTATTCCCATCATCCACTGCCTTTGCTCCCATCTGTGTTACTGGAGGAAGCTAGAGAAAATCACAAAACTCTTCTGTCTTGTTCCAAACTATGTTACATAACTGGGCTTTCACTATACTTAGACAATCCTTTTACTCTTCCCTAATTCCATTCACCATCCCACTCACCACAATGGTTTTCCCAAACCTTTTAATCCTTCCTCAAACCTCCCATAACTCCCTTCTTTTATCTTCTCTTCTGAGAACTTTGTTTGATAGTTTATGGAGAAAAAGTAGTCCATTTTCTGAAAGCTCTCTTATCTCCTCTTCATCATCTCGTAACATTCAGACGAGTTTATTTCCTCTTTCACTCCTGTCTCACATGAAGAAGTAGTCCATTTCTTTGCCATGGCAAACCCCTCTACATATATAAATGATTCCATTCCATTCCATTTCTCTAGTAGATTGCCTCCACTATTACACCCACCCCCATTAATATTCTCTTCAGTCTACCAACATGCCTATTTGTCTCAATAAACTTTCATATGATCCATTTATACCCACTAACTTCCATTTTATATTTCCTCACCATTTAATGACTAAATTCCTAGAGAAGTCTATCTAAAATTGTTGCCTCCACTTTTTAGCTCTTCGTATTCTGGCTTCTGGCATCATCACTAGATTTTAACTCCTCTCTTCAAAGTTAAAATGATTACTTAATTGCCAGATCTAATGACCATTTCTCTACTCATCCTTTCTGACCTTTAAGTAACCTTTGACACTGTTGATTATCTTCTTATCTCTATGTTTTTGAGACACTACTCTCTCCACATTCTCCTTTTGTCTGATCTTTGATTATCAATCTTTGTAGGAACTTCATCCAGATCATTCCTACTAACCATAGTTGTCTTCCAAGATTCTGACTCGACCCATATATTCTTTTGTTTATCTCATTTTTTCTCATGGGTTCAACTATGATATCTATGTTGATGATTCTAAGATCAATTTATCCATCCCTGACCTATTTTCTGATGTCTAGTCTTGCTACTCTGTTTATTGAGCATCTGGAACTGGAGACCTCATGGACACTTTAAACTTAACATGTACAGAATTTAACTGATTATCTAACCCTTAAAAGCCTTGACTTTTCTAACTTCTCCATTACTGTTGAGAAAATTACCATCTTCTCAGTCTTTCAGGCTTATAACTTGGTTTAATCAATGACTCTTTACTCTCCCAACCATGCTTCCTGCCCAAATTCAATTTGTTTCCAAGTCTTGTCAATTCTATCTCAGAAACATCTTTCCTACATGCTGCCTTCTCTCCTCTGACACTGCCTTCACCCTGGTGCAGGTCCTTATGACCTCATACCTGGAATATCCTACTGGTTAGTCTTCCTACCTCAAATTTCTGCCCACTCCAGGCCATTCTTTATTCTGTGATCAAAGTGATCTTTCTAAAGTTCATGTCTAAACATGCCATCCCCCTATTCATTAAACGATTGTGGCTCCCCATGACTTCCAGAATCAAATATAAAAGCCTCTGGTTTTTTTTAAACCCTTCATAACCTAGCCTTTTCTTGACAAAAGGTAAAGACTATTAAAAAGTAATCTTCTTGCATGTTCCTCCCCTTCACATACTCTGTGATTAGATGACATTGGCATCCTTGCTATTCTTTGTATTATACACTTTTATCTTCCACCTCTTTGGGATTTTGTTGGATTTCCTCCATGCTTGGAATTCTTTCCCTCTTATTTCCAAGGCCTGGTTTCCCTGGCCTTTTTTAGTGCCTCCTAATGCAAGTGTCTTTTCTATGAGCTTATCTCCAATTTATCTTGCCTATATCATACATAGTTGTTTTCATATATTTTCCCTCAGTAAATTGTGAGCTCCTTGAAGGCAGGTATTGTTTTTGTCCTTCTTCCTATCCCTAGCTTTATCTCATTTCCTGGTATATAGTACACACAAGTAATGCCAGTTTACTTGACTTGTCATGATCTCGACTACTGGCATAATAGAAAGAAAAGAACACCGAGTTCAAATCTATCTTTCATTTATGTCAATTTGGGGAGGTTACTTGTCTACCTTGGTTAGCCAAAATTTTTAGTTTAGAAAATGAGAGTTTGGGTACTAGATGGCTTCTGAGTTTTCATCTTGCTTTAGATTTATGAATTGATATTAGACATTTTGTAATCATACATTTTACTTGCTAATTTAGGTGAAATAATAGCTAATAAATAATAAAACTAATAGCTCTCTCTGAGCTTATATATTGGAACATCCCCTCTCCTCTACATATGTGCACAATTGTTTATTTGTACATATTTTGAGGAAAGTAGTATTAAAATATTTTTCTATATTTAGCCATATTTCCAAAATGACATATACATTGTGAGGGCTCCGCAAGTTACTCAGGTCTGTTTTTTTCCCCCTCTAATCTTAGGTGACTTCCATTTTTTTTCATCATTTGTTAAATGGCCTATCTAAACTATAGAAAATTTAGGGTAGATGAGTTTTTACTCATGCATCTCAATTTCATTTTCATGGAATCACAGAGTCACAGAGTGAGAAGGGACTTCAGAAGCCATCTAATCTGACCCTTAGTTGAAAAAACTACAAATTTCCTCTCTACAAACTATTCGATGAATGGTTATCTAGGCTTTGTTTTGAAGATCTGCTGTCAGAAGGAGCTCACGATTTCGATTTCTGATCATAGCTATTTCTACTTTTGCAAAGCTCTAATTGTTAATTAGGCTGCTTACTCTTTTTTCATGGCTTTTCCCATTCATCCTGTGCTAAAGATTGTCTTTTAGAAGGTCATCTATGCATTGTTGAGCATAACCACCTATTGTAAAACCAAAACCATACATACCTTTAGAAATGCATAACAGTGCCAGGAAACCTTTCTTTATTTATTCATTCTTTGGATTAGGCAAATTATAGATAATACATTTTAAAATTCTAAAATATCATGAAATGGAGGGTTATAAATGTCCAAAATGCTGGAAAGATTTGTGAAGGATTTAGACTTGATATAAGTAGAACTGGTTGACATATAGATGATGTAGGTGACTCACCCGCTGTTGCATTGCTGGCATTTCAGTTGTGATTTCACAGCGTTATGAAAGATCTAATGTTCCTTAATCTCTATGACCATTCACTGCCTGATTCTTGAAATGCCAACTTTCAGACCTTCTTCCTTATATTTAAGATGTTGGATCCATGTTTGGCACACAAATAGCTTTAGGGATATCACACTTTTATCTGTGAGTCAGTGAAAAACAGTATGTCATAGTGTAAAAGCATCATTCCCTCCTGGAATTAGGAGGGGCCTGAGTTTGAATCTCATTTCTGACATCTTTTTGCTCATGAACAAGTAACTTTTCTGCATTAAGCCCCAGGTTGTCATCTCTAAAAGGAGACTATGTTTGTAGTATCTAACTGTATTCTAGGGCTGTACTTTTTTTTTTTTAAGGATCCAGTGAGATAATGGAAGAAAAGTGCTTGGAAGTCTTCACAGTGGTATATAAATTCTAGCTATTATTAATGGCACTTCAGTATGAAGCATGAGACCTTTAATCAAGGTCTTGATGTACTTGTCTGAGGGCATGAAGGCCTTGGGTTTCTGAAGATGATGGAGGAGGGAACAGGGTGTCACCTAGGGAGGAAAAATACATAGAACAGGGAAGTAGGGAATCTAAGGAAAACTTACCTATTTGTTAGAATAGTATCTGATCAGACTTGTATAAAAGAGCCTTTATAATAATAATAGCCAGCAGCACTTATATAATGCTTTAAGTTTTACAAAATACTTTATAAATAATATTTCATTTGATCCTCACAAAAACCTTGGGAGATAGGTGCTACTATTATTAACATTTTATAGAAAAACCAAGGTAGGCAAGTATTAAGTGACTTGCCCAGGGTCACCCAGCTAGTAAAAATTTGAGGCTGGATTTAAACTTGAATTTTTATTACTCCAAGTCCACTGTGTCACCTAATGGTCTCAATCTTACTTGCAAAGGCATTAAGGCAAAAAGAAGCAGATGACTTCTTTTAACACCTGGCTTATCTTTAGTTGAGTGGCTGAGAGTAATAGTATCCCCATGCACTCAATCTTCCTTTCTAAACTCTAGGCTTTTTTGTGTGTGGAAACTAAGCTCAAAATATGAACCAGATCTCACTTCTGTTGTTTTATGATCTAGAAGAAAGCAATTCTACAAGAAAAGCTTTTAGCACTAATTCTGATGGTTTATCTTCATCTTTCTTTGAGTTTATGCTTCATTTAATGACAATAAAAACTAGGGGGAAATATGAATACGAATGGTTGGAAAGAAGAAATTTGGTATCTTTCAAGGCTCTTTCTTAAGACATCTCTTTTCACTCTATAATATCTCACCTGGTGATGTTATCACCTCACATGGGCTCAATTAATATCTCTATGAGATGATTGTTTGATCTATATATCTGGCACTAGTCTTGCTCCTTAACTACAGTACCACACCATCAGCTGCCTTTTGGACATCTCAAACTCAATATGCCCAAAACAGGACTCATTGTCTTTCCTCTCCCCTTTTTCCCCAAATCAGTACCTCTTCAAATCTTCCTTGTTACTATAAAGAACAGGACCATTCTAATTACATGATTGGACCACCTCCTTGACACTCTTGTCTTCTCACTCGTAATCACCCATTCATCCTATCCACTGATAATTTTTGTTAATTTTACATTCACTGCTTTCTCATATAAACTCCCTTCTCTCATCTGGCATAGCTTTACCCTGGTACAGGCCTTATCACCTGATACTTGGATTATTGCAATAGATTTCTGGTTGGTCTTTCTACCTTACATCTTTCTCCATCCCAGTATGTCATCCACTTAGTTATCATATCTTTCCTAAAATGCCAGTCTGTCCATGTCACCTCTCTTCCTCCTGTACTATTCAATGAACTTCAATGCCTCCTTATTACCAACAGGATAAAATATAAATCCATATTAGGCATTTAAAATTCATCATAACATGGCCCCTTGCTACCTTTGCAGTTTTACACTTGATTTTTCTCCTTGCACTCTGCAACCTAACAATACTAAGGTACTTGCTGGTCCTCAAACATAACATTTAACATCCTAACCTCATGTTTTTGCATCCTTCATTTCTGGAATGGTATGATCTTTTTCCTCTGGCTCCTTATTTCCTTGACTTTCTTCAAAATTTAGCTCTAATCCCACGTTTTGCGAAAGTTCTTTCTTAATTTTCTCAGACTCAAAAGTTCCCCTCTCAGACTGTGTTCCATCTCCTTGGTATATAGCTTGTATGTGCTTAGTTATTTAAATGTTGTCTCTCTCATTAGAATATAAGATCCTTGGGGTCAAGAACTACCTTTTGCCTTTTTTCATTGTTTACTTTTGTTCTTCAGTACTTTGTATGGTGCCTAACACATAGTAATCACTTAGTAAATGTTTGTTGACTGGCTGATTGGACACTAGGGAGACTAGAGCAGTATTAGTTTTTGGATAGCAATAGATATCACCGTAGGCATGTATAAGTAGTAGATGGACAATCCAGGTACTGCACTGGTCTGCTCAAAATATTAAAAGAACTAAAGCAAAAACCTCAAGTGCTTTGAATATATCCTCTGTGGTGTAGTCAGTGTGAATCTTACATAGGGAGAAGGTATGGAAAGGCTGTAATCTGTGCTACTAGAAATCACTTATTCATTGATCCATTGAAATAGCAAATAATTATATTCAAATAATGCTTTCTTAATTTTTATTCTTTTTTTTTTTTTAGTAAGTTCAGAAGTTTGGAAGGATCAGGTCAAAAACTGTTCCTGATATTTACAGTGTCACTAAAATTCCTTCCATCCCAGAAAACCACAAGTAACACGATTTGTGTACATCCCTGCAATGGGATGAGGAGAAATTATGATTAATAGGAGAACATACTAAGATAAAATCTAGTTTTCTAAATACTTATGTGTTTAGAGGAATAGGAGAAAGAATCTGCAGAAAATCAATGCCACTTTCTTCTCAGTGCTCTAGGTAACTGTCTAAGAATATGTTGTGGACCTGCATTGGTAGAGGGAATTGCCTTATCTGGGATTTCTCTGTACTAATGAAATCATAGGTTCAGTTCCAATCCTTTTTCCTATGAAACTGATACATCAGGGGAATGTCAGAAATACAGTCTAGGTGAGTTATTCTTGGTTGTAAGTCTATATCCTTGGTTCCTTAATGGTGGTGACTGATAAATTTGATGATCATTTCTATGGCTCCTCAGTACCTGAATTCTTTCTTTTTGGCTTCTAGCAGCATTTTTTCTTTACCCTGTAAATGCAGGATTTTGCCTATAATGTTGCTGGGAGTTTTCATTTTTGTTTCTCTCTCAGGAGGTGGCTAGTAGATTCTATTTCAATATGGCCCTCTACTTCTAAGAGATCTGGGTAGTTTTCTTTTATAGATTCTTAAAATGTGTTGTCTAGCAATTCTAAAGGACTCACGATGAAAAATGTTAGCCACCTCCAGAAAAAAGATCTGATGGAGTTTGAATGCAAATTTAAGCATACTATTTTTAACTTTCAGGTTTTTTTTTTTATTCCTTTGGGTCTGTGTCTTCTTTCACAACATGACTAACACGGTAATATCTTTTTCATGATTGAACATGTATAACCTATATCAAAATGCTTACCCTGTCAGGGAAGGGGCAGGTTTGGGAAGGAGAGAAAATTTGGAGCTCAAATTTGTGAATGTTAAACATTGTTTTTACATGTAACTGTGGGAAAAAAATAAAATTAAACTAAAAAAAAATAAAGACCACAGAACATTTTTCCCCCTTAAAAAATGGAAATATATTTTTCTAGGTTCTTTTTCTTATCACAGCTTTCAGGTGATCCAATGATTATTAAATTTTGTCTCCTCAATCTATTTTCCAAGTTGATCATTTTTTATTATGAGGTACCTTCCATTTTCTTTCATTTGTTCAATCTTTTGACTTTATTTTGATATTTGTTGTTTCATGAAGTCACTAACTGCTATTTGTTCCATTCTAATTTTTAAGAAGTTTGTTGTTCCACAACTCTTCTTTTTTTATTTTTTTCTCCATAGCTCTCATTTCATTTATAAAAATTATTTTGAATTTTTGTTTTTGACTCTTGTCATCTTCCTGAATTCTAGTTTAATTCATGGTAATGATGAGGTACTGGCTCTGGGAACCCCCTTGAACTCTGATTGAATCTTCCCATTTGATAAGGCATTTGCCTGAGGCCACAAGCCTTTCATTGTGTCTCTGCCCAAACCTTAGTTACTAGCTTGGCCCTCCAATATCCAGCTAGCCTCCACCCTGGATCCTCAACTGTTACACCCGGGAACTGGCCTAGCCCTCCATTGTCTGTCTTATCCAGGCAGCCTCCAGCAACTTGTGAAAGCACCATAGAATTTTCCAATACAAGCCTTACAGATACCTAGGCTCCTTAAGAGTCTGCCCATTATGGTGAACTTTTAATAAACTTTGTTTTTCTTTGGCTGAGAGAAGACTTGAGTGGAATTCATTCAGTAGGACCCAGAGTATTGGTATTTTGGGTGTCCCATACCCCTAACCCTATACGACATCATTTTATGAAGACCCTTTTCAGGAAGACTGTTTTTCTTAGAGGCTTTACTTCTTTGTAGATGTTTTTGCAGTCATTCTTCTCTTCAGGGTTTGTGTCTTGAGTGTCCTTGTTTCTCAGCATAAGTTTTTAATGGCAGGATTTTTGTTTGCTTGTTTGTTTACTCATTCTTCCAGCCTTTGCTTGGTCTAGTCCTGCTACTACTTTCTTGTGGCATTGAGTGTCCCAGAGACAGCTCAGTCTGCGGACCTCTAAACTTAAAAGTAGTATTCCTAAAGGGCTGTGACCCAGGACAAAGCCTGTGTATTTTTCCTGATTACTCTCAGCTCTACAAACTATCCCCCCCCCCCTCCCCACCCCTCAGTTTAAAATGATTCAGGCCAGTTTAAATTTTTTTTTCCAGTTTAAACTGGTTTTCCTCAGTTTAAACTTGTATTGGCCAGTTTATACCCATTTTAATTTTTACTTGTATCCAGTTTAAACATTTTTTCCCCTATTTAAGCTGGTTTTGGCAGTTCAAAAAGGTTTTGGCTATTTTTAACCATTTCAAACCAGTTTTTTTTCTGTTTTAAACTGGTTTTGCCTGTTTTTAACTGTTTCCTCCACTGGTTTCAACTGGTTTTGGGTAATCTAATGTGTTTTTTTTTGGTTATGCAGTTTTGGCCAGTTTAAAATGTTTATTTTTTCCAATTTAAATTGTTTTTTTGCTGATTTAAATTTGTTTTTTTAAAACAAAAAAATTGTTTTAAACTGTTTGCTAGTTTAAACTCATTTTAGACAGTTTATAGCAGTTCGAACTTTTTTTTTCTTGTTTAAGCTGGTTTTGGCTGATTTGGCTTATAAAATTATGGAGATGTGGCCAAGGCAATAAAATGGCTAGATGGAAATGACAAGGAGGGGTCAAGGAGTTCAGGGAATCCAGGAATCCCAATAACCAGAGTCCCTGGGAAGCAGTCTGGAATGAATTTACAGATTCAGGCATTCTCTAAGTCAAGTTGGCAAAGATTTATTGTTATGCTATACAGCTGGCAAGAGTTCTTAGGGAACCTGCAACCATAGAGGATACAGGTAAAGTTTATATAGGATGATCTATCTTGGGACCTGTGCCAAATAAGCTAACTAAGTGAGTCAGGGCAGGATTAGGGAGGAGTTAAGGAGTGGTCAGTGTTTAAAGGAACAGGCACTTTTAATATCTACCGTGTTTCCCCGATAATAAGACACAGTTTAATTAAATTTTTTGGACAGAAAAACACCAGAGGGCTTATTTTCAGGGGAGGGCTTATTTTAATGAACATTGACAGCAATTTTAATAAACAGGTAAATGTGAACAAAAAAATGTACCTTTATTCAATAATGAATTTAGTAAAGAACAGGATGACGCGCTCACTGCTGAAGCTCTGATTGGATGCAGCTGGGAGCGCGGTGTGTGTTTCAC
>NW_027187358.1:22731332-22830117 GCF_028583685.1 Petaurus breviceps papuanus
AGTGTGTAGTGCAGGGGATCACCTTCACTACAGTAGCAATCTCAATAGGGCTTATTTTCGGGGGAGGGCTTATTTTAGAGGAATCTTACACAGTAAGGGGAGGGCTTATTTTCGGGATAGGTCTTATTATCGGGGGAAACACGGTACCTTGCAGGCACATTGCCCAGAATTCGCTGGGGCTCTGCTTGGAGGCATGGTTTTAGGCTTGAAATATCACTAAGTCAGCTAGCAGTCAGGGTTGACCAAGCTGCCACCCATCAATGTCATGTTTGACAAGTTGGATGTTGGGAGTTTAGTATATCCCAAGCTAACAAGGGACTCAGAATGTATATAATGAGCTAGGGAGTATACATATGACTGAATCTAGGATATATACAATAGGTGTGACCCAGTACACAGCTGCTTCAGCCAGTACACAGCTGGGTCAAACTACTAAATTCTATAGGAGCAGCTGGCCACTGTAACAGGAAGAGAGATAAATATTTTGCTAAGGCATGCTGCCATTGAGCTAGAGAGAAAGTGCCTGAGACAGTGTTTTGAGGCTAAGGAGAAATGTGATTTTGGAACTGGATGTGATTTTACAAACTGGGGTTCAAGTACAGGCACTCAAGCACCCCATCAGAACTGGAATTGGTTATTTGACTAGACTAAAAAAAAAAGCATTAGTGGTTCAATGCTAAATCATCAGTAAATTTCCAGTGGGGAGCAACAGGAATCTTTTTTTTCTTATGTTGTTTAACATTTTATCAACAAATTGTTGAAAAACATAAATTATATACTTATCATGTTTTCAGATGATTCAAAGTTGGGAAGGTTAGCTCACTATAAATCTTAATAAAGTTTAATACAGATAAATAAATGTAAAGTCTCACAAATGTGTTTTAAAAAATAACTTTACAAATTCTCCATGGAAAAGGGATGGTGAGACAGCAGTTCTGGGGAAAAAAATCACTTATTGTTAGTAGATCACAAGCTCCATATAAGTCATCAGTGTAATATAGCAACCAAACAAGCTAATTGTGATTTTCATCTGCTTTAAGAGAGGGAGAACTTCCAGGAATGCTGGGGTTGATGGGGTGCTTGGGATCTATATCTGTAACAGCAATTTGTAAAACTGATTGGCAGCATCAGTCTGTAACATCAATTTGTAAAACTAGTTTGTACAATTGTAACTGCAATTTGTATTGTAAAATTGTAATAGCAATTTGTAAAACTAGTCTGTAAAATCCCTTTCCCAGCCTCAAACTCTGCCCCTTCCCCCTATCTGCACTCTGCCTAGGCAACAACTTGTGACCCCTTTGTCCTTACTTAATCTCCTCATGTCTCCTCCTGTCTGGCCCAAATCTCATCCCCAAGTTAAACTCCTCAAACTTTTATCTATGCACTGAAGTCACAAGTTCCTCTCAGTCAGCCCTAACTTTTATCTATGCCCTGAAGTCCCTTACATCCATCCAGTCAACCCTGACAATGGCAGCCCTGCCTTTTAAAAGTAAAAGCCTGTGCCCCCTTTCACTTGCAGGTCCCCTAAGGATCCTTGCCTGCTGTAAAGCATAAAATAAATTTTTTCAACTTCAAGTAAGGCTGAGCTGAATTCTTTCCAGACTGAATCACATGTTCTGGTCTTAGATAAGATCAGAGTTCCTGCTGAACCTATTGGGGGCCATTCCTCATCAGGGTGACCGTCCTGTTTTGCTCTGACCTTACAGACCACTTCTGGAAAATTTTCTTTAGTTCAAGGCATTGTAGTTTAGGGACAGTGCTACCTTGAAGAGTAATCTAGGGTTTGGCTGTCATGGTTGTGAAGAGGTGGGTATGCCACAAGATTTGGTAGCTACCTCCTCGTGAGAGATCTTCAAGGAGAGGCTGGCTGACTGATAACTTGATGAGTATACTGCAATGAACATTCTTTATCAGAATAGGTTGGACTAGTTTGAAAATGAGGTTCTTTCTAAATCTAAAATTCTTTGATGTTGCTTATGCAACTGCATATCTACAGCAGTGGTTCTCAAACGTTTTGGTCACTTTACACCTTAAAAATTATTGAGCACCCACCAAACAACTTTCAAAATTCATTTTAATTATATCTATTGATATGTATAATTCTAGAAATTAAAATATCTTTTTATTATTATGAATATAGTTTTGATTTCATAGACCCCCTGAAAGACTTGCTAAGATCCCTAAGGGTGATTGTGTGATTCTTGGAGAATCACTGATCTAGGGAATATGACCATTTTGTTTTCCAATTGTGGATGGTTAGACTAATTTCTTTCTAATGAATATGGGTTTCATTAAGAGTTTTGTACTGTGTTCTCATTTCATTTGGTTCAACATTATCTGTAAATAGGACATTTTGGGACAACCTGGACTTCTCTAGGGAATCATAGACTTTGCAAGGGACATCCTTTGTGGCACTGACAAGCACTGCAAGTCAGGATGTGTCTCCTTAAAACATGCTGCTAATCAGACAGGATCAAACTCAGTTCCTTGAGGTGCAGTTTTATCACAAGGAATGGAAATAAAGTATAGAAATGATTTAAATGTTTATTTTATAATCTCTACATGAACTTCATACTACAAAAGGAGCACACCAGCATCTGTCTCAGAATTTTAATAAATTCTGAAATGATGCTTTAAATGATCACAAATGACATAAATGACTTAAAATCCACACTTGTATTTGCCTAAAAGGAAAAACTTAGCAGGAGTTTAAAGAAAATACATTTGCTTTATACCAGTCCCAGAGTGACCTGCTTATTCAGCCATCCACATACCCACCTGTTCCACTAATGAGCTTAATTCTTTCCATATTCCCTCCTTGCTCCTTCTAAGCTTGACAGAGCTTTATGAAGTCAAAAGGTTATTGTCCAATAAAGATTTACTTAGCATAAACAAAATAGTTCTTTAATTAAACTTCACTGTGATGCATATTTCACAGAGTATCTTCCTCCTTTTCCATTATGATCATGACCTTTACCACTTTCAAATCTTTCTCTGATTCTCTTTGACTCCCATAGGATTCAGATTACTCTCAATCATTACTTACCAATCCACCCTTTCTTACCTTTTACCCTATATTTTTATTGAGGGGCAGCCTTGGAGTTCCAAAGGTCCCATGCAAAATACAAATGTTTAACCTCTTTAGAGTGAGATAGAGCCAAGAACCTGTAGTCTAAAATGAAATTTGGAGTATCTTATCCAAACATTTACAAAAGAAGGCTGTTACCTTTGCATAGCCCCTTATATACATCTTTAGTTGCAGACTTTTCGATTCAATGTGTTTATTAAGAAAAAAACATATGTAAAATGTGTCTTGGGCATTTTCTGCTCTTCCAGTGAATTCAATGACATAAGAAATACCTGTTGAGTAAATTCCCTTTACCTAAGTAGATCCACAACTTCTCTGCATCTTTTAATCTTAGAGAGTTGCTTAAGATACTGAAAAACTTAGTGACTTTCCCAGGGCCACAAAACTAGCACATATCAACAATAGGCTTGAACCCAGGGCTTACTACGACACACATTTTCTATCCCTTAGGCCACAGCAATATTTGAACTGGGGATGCAAAGGAGAAAAACACTACCAACAAGCAATTATCACTGCTCTCAAGAGATAATAAATTTTGTGAACTTCCATGTAATATTGGCACCGAAAAGGGGCATATCATGGTATTATAGTTTTGCCATTACTTGAATGAACTTGAGATCACTTAAATGCTCTGCACCTCCATTTCCTTACCCATACAGTGCATTTAAGAATACCTGCTTTCAAAAACTCGGAATACAGGGGTTCTTGGCTTGGGGTCTATGAACTTCTTTTGTTGTTGAAGATATTGATAACTGAATCTCAATATAATTACTTTCCTTTGCATTTAGGCATTTAAAAACATTGTGCTGAGGAATCCATAGGATTTATCAGATGCCAAGGGGGCCCACAATAGTGAAAGGGACTCTAGACCAGGAGTAAGGAGACCTAACTTGAGTCATTTTTCTGATCAGTTGCATAGTCATGGATAAGTCAAGTTATTTAGTGTCTCTGAGCCTCAGTTTCCTCATTTGCATAATATTTGCTTTATTTATTCTATGAGAGCTGTGAGGAAAAGCATATTATAAAATGTAAGGTTTCATATAAATGTAATTTATCATCATTAAAAAATTACTTCCTTTACCATATCTGAGAGTTGTAGAAATTGAATACCAGATGAGAAAAACAATTTGAACATGAGAATGGGATTATTATTACTGCTTGGTATTTATGTCATGAGTGAGGGAAAGGGGAACAAAAAGAAATGAAGAGACCCTCTCTAGTTTCTTTGCTTGCTGTCCTTGATCCACTTCGTCTATTAGATTGCAAGCTCCTTGAGGTAAAGTGCTGTCTCTCAACTCATTTGCATCCTGATCACTTGCCTTACACATAGTCAGTGCTTAATAAATGTTTATTGGATTGAATTAATAAATTTAATTGAAACTCAACTTCAATTTTTCAATAAAAAAATTGAAGCCCAACTCTGAGACAACACTTTAAAAAAATTATTTACTTTTAGTTTACAACATTCAGTTCCACAAGTCTTTGATTTCTAAATTTTCTCCCCCTTCCTTTCCCTTCTCACCTCTCCCATTCTCCCCCAACCTCAAGGCAGCATGCAATTTGATATAGGTTCTACATATACCTTCGCATTAAACATTAGTCAAGTTGTAAAGAAGAATTACAACCAATGGAATAAACAAGAAAGAAGAAACAAAACAAAACACAAAAAAAGAGAGCAAGTAGTTTGCTTCAATCTGCATTCAGACTCCGTACTTCTTTCTCTGGATGTGGATAGCCTTTTCCATCATGAACCTTTTGGAGTTGTCTTATGTCCTTGCATTGCTGGGAAAAGCCCAATCTATCAAAGTTAGTTATCACAGATACACTGTGTTTATAATTGTGTATAATGTTCTCCTGGTTCCTCTCCCCTCACTCAGCATCAGTTTATATACGTCTCTGCAAGTTTTTATGAAGTCCGTCTGCTCCTCATTTCTTATAGCACAATAGTGTTCCATTACATTCACATACCACAACTTGTCTAGCCATTCCCCAGTTGAAGGGCATGCCCTTGATTTCCAGTTCTTTGCCACCACAAAAAGAGCTGCTATGAATATTTTTGTACATATGGGTCCTTTTCCCACTTCTATGATCTCTTTGGGATACAGCCCTAGAAGTTGTATTGCTGGGTCAAAGGGTATGCACATTTTTATAGCCTTTTGGGCATAGTTCCGAGACTTCACTTTGAGAGAAAAAACACAGATAATTCATCATATTATCTTTAACTACACAGACCTAGGTCATGTTTACATGATACCCAACAAGAAGATGAAGTACAGGTTTGATTTAGTCTTTCAGGTGCTTCTAGGTATTCATAATGTATATGCAGAACATTTGGATATTGGTTAAGTTTTCTACTTCTCATTCAGATCTTGGATATTTCAGAGACACAACTGGTGATGGAACAAGAAAATTCATGCATCTTGAAATCAGAGTTAGATATGATTTCAGCCTAGTATGTTTATATATCTAAGTGTTCTTATTTATGACCTTATGGTAGGTGGGGAAGTTTAGGCAGTCAATTGTAACAGTAGGGGCAAGCATAAAGACAGTAGGGTTATAGATGGCAATGCTATAAATAGTCTTCCATTCTATTAGAAAGGATTAGAGGGAAGCTGTCTTGAATGGGATAATGTAAGAATCTTTCTAAGTTGCAGTGTTTGCTCTCTCTCTCTCTCTCTCTCTCTCTCTCTCTCTCTCTCACTGTGTGTGTGTGTGTGTGTGTGTGTGTGTGTGTGTGTGTGTGTGTGTGTTTTATTCCTTCTCCCAGGGTAACCTCATTGGCAGGAGAATCTGCTTTTTTCTTTTAAAAAATAATTAATTTTTAGTTTTCAACATTCATTTCCACAAGGTTATAAGTTACAAATTTTTCCCTGTTTCTCCCCTACCCCGACCCCAAGATAGATAACCTATTGAATACCACTTTTCCCAATCTGTTCATTCTTATATCTCACCCCATCCTCCCCTAACTTTCTTGTAGGGCAAGATGGATGTCTATACCCCATTGTCTGTATATTTTATTTCCTGGTTGCATGTAAAAAACAATTTTTTTTAACATTTGTTTTTAAAACTTTGAGTTCTAGATTCTTTTCCTCCTTCCTTCCTCACCTACTCCCACTGAGAAGACAAGCAATTCAATATACATTGTACATGTGTAGCTATGCAAAACATTTCCATAGTAGTTACATTGTGAAAGACTAACTATATTTCCCTCTATCCTATTCCACTTCCTACTTATTTGATTTTCTCTTTTGACCCTGTCCCTTTTCATAACTGTTTGCTTCTAAATACCCTTTCCCCCAATCTGCCCTCCCTTCTATCATTTCCCTCTTATCCCCTTCCCCGCTACTGTCCTATAGGGTAAAATTCCCAATGGAGTGTGTATGTTATTCCCTCCTTAAGCCAATTTCAATGAGAGTAAGGCTGACTCATTCCCTTTCACCTTCCTGCTCTTCCCCTCCATTGTAACAGTTTTCTCTTCCCTCTTTTATATGAGCTAATTTACCCTATTCTATTTCTCCCTTTCTCCTTCTCCGAATACATTCCTCTCTCATCTCTTAATTTTATTAATATCTTCTCATTCAGCTAATTCTGTACCCTCTGTCTATGTATATATGTACACATATATACATACACATATACCCTCTTATACATACATGTATATATGTATACACACATATATACATTTATTCCCTTCAACTATCCTTATACTGAGAAAAGTCTCATTAGTTATAATGATTGTTTTTCCATTTAGGAATATAAATAAGAACATGCTTTTTTCATAGTGTGAACTATCAAGAAATTTTATATCATAATAAGTACCAGAAAAAAAACACTTAAAATTCTAGGAAAATCTCTTGTTGATTATCTGGAATTAGAGAATCATAGGACAGGGAAACATTTCAAAAGAGGTCATTTAGTCAATTCCCCTGTAGAGGCTGGATTGTGCCTATAGTATTCCCTTAATAAAAGGATTTGCTCTAGGAAGTTTGTATTTAGTAAAAGGGCCACACTTGAGGACATATGTGGGCCACATATGGCCTTGAGGCCATAGGTTCTCTGCTTCTGTCCTAAATCATTCTATTGCTTGAAGAGGAGATATTTTGAGTCAACTAATTATGAAAATTAAATGAAGGGGGTAGTGTTCTTAGACATGCAGAGAGGAGGAGGCCATAGTATGCCTATTAGAGGTAAAGTTGTGGGGGTGATTGACCCCTCTTCTGACTTCCATAACTATAACCTTGTGTTAACTCAGAGGATAGAATAATTGTGATATAATATGGCAACAATCTGATTAATTCAGGTATCTAATTAACAATACTGATTCACCTTATTAATTAGTAATCAGGCCTATAAGGACTTTTCCTTCGCCACATATTTACATGATGATGATGATGATGATGATAAATAGCATTTATGTAGCAATTTAAGGCTTGCAAAATGCTTTTTACAAATATCTCATTTGATCCTTCCAACAATGGTAGAAGATAGGTGCTATTATTATTCCCATTTTGCAGATAAGGAAATCAAGACAAACAGTTTAAGTGACTTCTCAGGATGACACAGTTATTAAATTTCTAAGGCCAGGTTTGAGCTTATGTTTTCATGACTCCAGGTTTAGTGCTCTATCCACTGTGTCACATAAATGTCTAATAGGAGGTGCAATGGTACACCATAACTCATATTTATTTAAAACCTACTGTGTGTGTGTGTGTGTGTGTGTGTGTGTGTGTGTGTGTATCCATGTGCTTAGTGCTATGGGAATACAAAGAAGTATATGAGCTGGTTCTTGCCTTCAAGGGTCTTCCAACCTTACTAAACAAGGCGGTTAGGTGGCACAGTGGATAGTGTAACTGGACCTGGAGTCAAGAAGATGAGTTCAAATCCAACCTCAGACACTGACTGTGGACAAATTGTTTAGCCACTCTCTGTCTCAGTTTCCTCATGTGTAAAAGGGGGGGTAATAGCACCCACCAAAATGAGATAACACTTGTAAAGTATTTTGCACACTTTAAAATGCTATGTAAATGCTAGCTATTATTAGGGAGTTGTCCCTTAGAGAGGAGTAGGAGACTTCCTACTGTGTTGCCCTACACAGAGTAAAGTTGTACACTAATATACCAACGATCTGCAATTTAAAATTTTTGATATTTCCTTCCAGCCAAATTGAAGTGATCAACTCATCTTGGGTGTAAATACAAAACATCTGGCTCCTCAGACATCATTCTGGACTCTTTGTGTTACTGTGTCAAGATATTTAAGATTATATTATAATGTAGAAGAGGAATAAATGGTACATGATGACTCATGAACACCACAGCACTGCTGAGTCCACTTAATTATGCTAGTGCAGAGATCAACTGCAAAGTGATAATCATTTTGTAATTATCGATTGTAGCAGGAAACGTTTTAGATCACTCTGTTCAAACTCTATGTATGAAATAGAGCACCTGATTTGATGTCCTATTAGTAGGCTTCTTATTTTTAACCCTTTTCACCCAGTTGTCTGTCTGTCTGTCTATCTATCTGTCTGTCTATAATTTTTACCGGTCAATATTTTCATACAGCCTAACATAATCCCGTTACAGCTCTTCACAAGCTAAATTTAGCCTGTCTCTTAAGGTTGATTATATGTTACCCCTACTCAAATATTGTGCACCACCCAGTGATGTACTTGTTTTTCACCATATATGGAATTCCATCTCTTACCACTATGCCTTTATATTCTGTACTTAGAACATTCCCCCTCCTCCCTGCCAATTCTTAGAAACCCTGATTCCCTACAAGTTGCAGTTTCTCCAGTTGTTACTTCCTCCTACCCCTATTGCTATATATATATATTTTTTTTTTTTGGGGGGTATGCATTCTGTATTTGCTTCTCCATTAATGTTTTTCCCTCTTTTGGATATGAGTTTCCTGAGGGCAGGAACTGTCTTACTTTTATTTGTCTACCCTCAGTACTTGGAACAGTACCTGACAAATAATAGATACCTAATAAATGTTTGATTGATTGTTACTTTTCATCTTAAATTAAGTCAAATTAACAGCTATTTATTAAATACCTAGAATATTAAAGGTACTATGCTCAGCCCTTAGTTAAGTACAGAAAAGTGCAGGACTCCTCTAATGAAATTTATTAATTAACTGAAACTATGGAGAGTCATTTAATCAAGGGTAGGACCCTTGATATAACCACTAAATCTGGACTAGTACAATGTGATGATATTTGGGGAACTTTCCAAATTGCAGGGCATAAAAGATCCATTTTTTTTTCAAAACTGAAAATGATTGTATTTTATTTTTTAACAAGTGTTCAGGGAAGTTGCAGGGGGAGCTGTGACTAGGAATTTGGTCCTACAGGGTAAAGAATTCAGAGTACACCAGTTGACTGAGCCTTCTTTCATTTTTCTGGAGCAGTGAAGATTAGTAGGGGACAGAAAAGGTGGTTGGTGGCAGTGAAGGAGAAAATGGCCAGGACCATCTCAATTTGGCAGAGGGGTTGGGTGGCAAATGGATTTCAGTTTAGGTATTAGTCATCAAAGTTTAATTTCATCATCTCTTCCCTACATTTTTCTCTACTTGTCCCAGCTCCTGGTTAATATAAGCAGGCAGGTGAGTAGGAGGCTAAGGACCTGGCATCCCTAAGATCAATAGCTGAGTGAATTTTGTTGGTATTTATTAGAGATAAGGGGGGAGATATTAGAGATAAGGAAATAAATTCGCAGAAAAGATAGTGGACTGGTCATGGATGGAGAGAAAAAAATTACAGCAAGAAAACCTGAGTATGGCAGGGGTGTCCAGAACTTGTTAAAAGAAATAGGATAAGGCTTCTACTGTGGTAAGTAGATCCTCTGTAGAAAATTTCAGGGAAGACAGTGACAATTTCATGCAGTTAGGAGATGTGACTGGGTGATGAGTTGCACCTTTGGGAAGAGCAAACATGTCATAGAGAGTGCCAGTCCTTTGAAGTATTAAAATGCATAAAGTACCTGGACATCCATTGTTTCAAGTGAAATCTCCCTACAGTAAGGCATCATCATTCAGTGGGTAAATTTATGGCCTCAGAGCCAGGAAGATGTGGGTTCAAGTCATGCTTCTGACTCGTTCTGGCTGGGTGACCTGGGCAAGACATTAGAACTCCCAACACTCAAGACAACTCTCTAAAGACTAGAAGTTGTGGAGCATATAGTGATCTGCGTTGGTAGAGGGAGTTTCCTTACTGGGAATTCCCTTTACTAATGAAATCACAGGTTTGGTTAAAAAAATCCTCTTAGAGATATAGAAGGAAGGTGATATTATTCCCATTTTATAGATGAAGAAATTGAGAATCATAAGCTTTAACTTGCTCAAGAGGTAACATGAAATTGTTTACAGGACACAGGACTTAGAGTCAAGAAAACTTAGGTTCAAATCCTATCATAAAAATTTACTAGCTATCAGATTTATGGAGAATGGAAAAATTTATGAGCAAACAAGAGTAGAGAGCATTATGAAATGCAAAATGGATAATTTTTATTACATTAAATTGAAAAAGGTTTTGCACAAATAAAGCCAATGAAACAAGATTAGGAGGGGAGCATAAAACTGGGAAAGACTTTTTACAAATAATGTCTCTGATAAAGGACTCATTTCTAAAATATATAGAGAACTGAGTCAAATTTACAAGAATACAAATCATTCCCTAATGGATAAATGATCAAATGATACAAACAGGCAGTTTTCAGAGGAAGGAATTAAAGCTATCTATAGTCATATGAAAAAATGCTCTAAATCAATATTGATTAGAGAGATGCAAATCAAAACAACTCTGAGGTACCACATCACACCTATTGGATTGGGTAACATGACAAAACAGGAAAATGAAAAATGTTGGAAAGGATATGGGAAAGTCGGATCACTGATTCATTGTTGGTGGAGTTGTGAGCTGATCCAACCATTCTGGAAATCAATGTGGAATTATGCCCAAAGGGCTATAAAATATATGTACCCTTTGACCCAGCATTACTGCTTCTGGATCTGTATCCCAAAGAAATAATAAAAATGGGAAAAGGACCCCTGTGTACAAAAATATTTATAGCAGCTCTTTTTGTGATGATCAAGAACTGGAAATTTAGGGAATGCCCATCAATTGGGGAATGACTGAACAAGTTGTGGTACATGAATGTAATGGAATACTTTTGTGCTATAAGAAATGATGAACATGTGGACTTCAGAAAATCCTGGAAACACTTATATGAACTGATGTTGAGTGAAGTGAGCAGAATCAGGAAGACATTGTTCACAGAAAAAGCCACAGGACACAATGACTGATTTTGACAGACAGCTTTTCTCAGCAATGCAAGGACCTAAAACAATTGCAAAGCAATCACAATGGAAAATGCCATCCACATCCAGAGAAAGAACTATGGAGTTGGAATGTAGAGTGAAGCACCCTATTTTTTTTTGTTTTTTTGTTTCTCATGGTCTCTCCCATTTGTAATTCTTCTATGTAACATGACTAATGTAGAAATGTGTTTAATAAGAATGTATGTGTAGAGCCATATCATGTTGCATGCCATCTTGGGGAGAGTGGGGAGGGGGAGGAGGAGAAAATTAAAAACCTGTGGAAGTGAATGCTGAAAACTAAAAACAAATAATTTTTTTAAAGGAAGAAAAAAGGGGTGGCTAGGTGGTGCAGTGAATAGAGTACTGGCCCTGGAGTCAGGAGGACCTGAGTTCAAATCCAGCCTCAGACACTTAATGCACAAAAAACTAGCCATGTGACCTTGGGTAAGTCACTTAATCCCAATTGCCCACCAAAAAAAAAAAAAAAAAAAAAAAAAAAAAAGAAAGAAAAAATACAATTGACTAGCTGTGTTATCATGGACAAACCCCTTACCTCACTGTGCTTGTTTCCTCTTTCATAAAATAAAGGGATTGGACTTGATGGCCTTTAAGCTTTCTTCTAGTTCTAAATCTATGATCCTATGATTGTATTGGTGTCAACGGTTAAGTGTCTAGATTGAAATGCAAGACTTCTGATTACAAATCTAGTGTTTTTCCGAATGTGATTTTTTTTTGGTGTGGGAGAAACAAAGATTGATTACTTCTACATTCCTCTTCCCCTCATCTATCATAGGGCTTTCAGTTTCACTTCTTTAGTGGAAAGGATGGTCTTTAGAAATAATTTGTCCCATTTCTCCCTCTCCTTTTTCTCCACCAGCAGTCCTAGTCTTTACCATTAGATTATTAAAATTAATGTTGATTCAGTGACTTCATTGTTATCAGTTCTACTTGTAAATCAGTTTGAGGGAGTCTCCTTTGGGGGAGGCATCACCCAATCTACATCATTTTTATTACCTGTTATCTATCATACATCAGGTCATCTCCTACATGTAGCAGGTCATCTCCTACCTGTTAGCCTTCATGTACTGAAAATTGGGGTAGTGCTGAGATGCAGTGGTTCATCTTTATTTGCTGACATGGACCTGTTTGAATTTTCTTTATCTCACAACAAAAGTTATCAGTAAAAGCTGGCTCCATCTTGAAACCCTTATTGATCTCTAGTGATCAGCCCATTAATATGTTGTTACACTGATGTATTTTTAATAAAATTTTAATTCTTTTTCCTGAGTTTTGCTTTATTAATTAGGGTAAAAGCCCAAATAAAGAATTTTCCTTTTAATAGAGCCTTCCCTCTGAGATTGTATTCCATTTACACTGTATTTGTATTGCCACCTACTTTACTTCTGTACCCCAAGGATCACAGCACTTTTCCATCTCATTTCTAGATGAAAACTTCCATTATGTGCTGTCTCTCTCATTAGAACAAACATTTCATGAGAGTAAAGACTATGTTGTTTTTCTGTTTACACCCTCAGAGTTTGGTCAAGTGCTTTGTTCATAGTAAATACTTAACAAATGCTTCATTCATTCCTTATAGCTTGTATTCCTTATAGCTTATATCCATTCCATATAGCTTGCATGTATACAGTTTGCATTATGGTTCCCATAAAGAACATTAGATTCTTGTGTTCTTTGAGGGCAAAAGCCATTAAAAACCAAACAACACTTTCTTTGCATTTTCAGCCCTCAGTAAAGAGTTTGGCACATTGAAAGTACTTAAATGCTTATTTACTGTCTGCCTACCTACACATATTAATATTGTTGTTGTTGTTGTTGATTTGGGTCCTCATATGGGTGAGTGCATATTTATTTTTTAAATCTTTTTCAATGACTATAGTAATTACAAATCCCATACTTAAGTTCTTCAGGATAATCAACCATACTACCCAAAGAGAAAAAAAACCTACCTTTAACGATGGGATCTCCTTAAGTATTATAGTATAGGCCAGTGTAGAGGAATTGGTGGGGGGGAGGGGCAAGGAGCAAGAGGATTGGTACAGACTGAAGAAGTTCTTGAGGTCAGGGTCAAATAATAGCCATAAGGAATAAATTAAGAATGAAGCAATAAGGGCAGCTAGGTGACTCAGTGAATATAGCGACAGACCTGGAATCAGGAGAACCCGAGTTTAAATCTGGCTTCAGACACTTAACCCTTACTAGCCATGTGAACTTGGGCAAGTCACTTAACCCCAATTGCCCTGCATTCCCCACACCAAAAGGCAAAAAAAAAAAAAGAATCGAGCAATAAACCATTTATTCCAGCAGATTAGGGTAGATACCAAGATGAAAGGCATACAGAATGAGCCTGGGGTCAATTTTCAAAGGAAGAAATCAAAGCTACTAATACTCATATAAAAATGCTCTAAATAATTAATAATCAGAAAAATTAAAATGTAAAACAAGGCCAAAGTATTATCTTACATTCATCAAATAGGTTAAGATGACAGAAAGGTAAAATGACAAATGCTGCTGGGGATGTGGGAAAATAGGTACAATAATGCTTTTGGAGGAACTAGTGTAACCATTCTGGAGAACAATTTGGAACAATGCTCACAGGACTTTAAAAGAGATCATACTCTTTGACCAAGTAATGGTGCTACTGGGTTTCTACCTCAAGGAAATTTAAAAAAAAGAAAAGAACCCATATGTACAAAAATATTTGTAGCAGCTCTTTTTGTGATGGCAAAGAATTGGAAACTGAGGAGATGCCCATCAACTGGGGAGTGACTAAACAAGTTATGGCATATGAATAAGATGGAATACTTTTATGTTACAGCACAAGAAATGATGAAGGATGTGGTTTCAGAAAAACCCGGGAAGACATATGAACTGATGCAATATGAAGTGAGCAGAACCAGGAGAACTGTATACATAGTAATAGAAATATTGCAAAGACAAACAACTGTGAAACACTTAGTAACTTTGAAAAATACTATGATTCATCAGTACTTCAAAGGATTAATGATGAAAAATACTATCCATTTCCAGAGAAAAAAATCAATGGATTCAGAATGCAGATTAAAACATATTTTTTTCTTTTCTTTATTTTTCTTGTCTCCCTCCCTAATCCACCTCCCACCCTGAACATAGCTAAAATGGAAATGTTTCTCATGACTTCATATGTGTAATGGCTATCCTATTTCTTACCACCTCAGTAGGTAGGTAAGGGAGGAGGGAGGGAGAGAATCTGTAACTGAAAATAAGTTTGGTATAAAAGATTTCTTATATACAATTTTAAGGGCAACATTTAAAAGTTAAACTTTGTTCAGTGTATCTTTGTGTGAAACAAAGAAAAGATGGCTATTTGTTAAACACATGGTTATATAGAAAATAGAATACATGTTGAAGAAAAATACATTTTATTAGTTAAAGATAGATAATGGAGTTATCATCTTAGTCTACTTGGTCTCACAAAATCAAAGAAACTTGCCTGTCAGATGAGACAGGGAAGAGAACTTTCTGAAGACTTGGAATCCTCCACCTTCAGCAGTTGTGTCTTTTTGTACTCAGAGGAGAAAAGGAGACACTTTCTATTATATCTGGTCTTATAGGGGTCATTTATAGCAAAATGGATGATACAGAACAAGATGGAGTTAGCATGCCTTGCAACAGGGCTGTTTTTTTTTTTTTTAAGCAATCAGACAGGGCTGTTTTTTTTTTTTTTTAAAGCAATCGGGGTTAAGTAACTTGCTCAAGGTTACACGGCCAGTTATTTCTGGGTGTGGTGCCAAGTATCTGAGCCTGGATTCGATCCCCAGGTCATTCCGACACTGGGGCCAGTGCTCTTACTCACTGAGACACATGGCTGCCCTAATAGGGCTGTTTTTAAGGTGCGGTGTCTATGTATTTCATAAACATGTCAGAGAAGTTCATGGTGCAGCAATAGGGAATTTGGTAAGGGATTTTAAGGCAAGAATAGAGAGAAAGCTCATTGGAAGCTGTCAACCTCAGGAAATTTGCTGAAGGTCAGTCTCTGTCAGTCATCTGGGGAGGGTATTTTTTGTCTATTTCTTCCACATCTATAAATGGTCTTCAGGTGTAGTGTGGCAAGACATGATTTATAGTTAGTAGCACAGGTATAGAAGCCAACCCAGCACAGAGCCCTCCTTCAGCAGAGGTGCAAGTTAGGGCAGTCATACAAAACTGGGACCCGGTTTTTAATTTTCTTTGTTAGTGAAGAGGATGATGAGATTGAGTTGAGGAGTTGAATCATCCAGAAAGAATTTGGGAGGTGGATATTTTCCTAGGCAAGAGAGTTTTATTGATGCAAAAGCAGTGGGCTAACCCTGGGAGGTGGATACTAGCAGTTTGTAGGAAGACAGGGATTTGTTTTGTATATAATTTTTGGGTACTCAGTCAAGAGTGGAGTATGCTCCTATGGGAATAGTTAACCACAGGGAAAAAGGGAGTCAGGAAAGGGAAGCAGGTGGGCTGAAAACAGTTCAAGGATGTGATCACAGAACAAGGAACTTAGCTTTCTCCAGTATGGGGGTCTAATCATGTACACAGAGTATGGGCTAAGTAAGCAAGGTTCTTGTTATCTGGCAGAGCTTCCTGCTACTGGGCAGATTTAGATGAGACCCTCATAGTTGCTGGGCAAAAGTCAGTCTTATCATTAGTATTATGGAGGATTAAATAAGGGATTGTTTTTGCATAGGAAATTAAATACCTATCAAGTTGCTCTACGGCATTAATATGGGGAAAAATCCACTGCCAGTAGTTTTCTGAACTCAGTTTTAGTGAATAGTTATTGGCATCATTACTTAGTAGGAGACTTTCCATCAATTGAGTTGATGTATCTCTGCTTCCTAATTTAATGTGTGCATGTATTTTTCTGTTAGCAAGCTGGATATCATTATCAGTTATACTTGGTTGGGAAAAAAAATCAGAAAGAAGCATGAAATACAAAATTGTGAGCTCTAGCAAGAATTATATTTAGGAAAGAAATTATTCCATGTGAAAGAATTGGGTGAGCTAGAAACATTTTCTGATTTATCTTCCATGAGAAAGTATTATCATAGATGTGTTGAAATTATATCTTGCTTGGGTTTCCCCTGACTGCCCCATAGTATGGTAAGCAAGTATATAAATAACCAGTGTAAGATAACAATAATACTAAATAAATGTAAAAGAAAACAAAGAAGTCAGTTGCAAACTGCCTTGTAAATTAACTGAGGTCACATCCTACGACTATGTGCTAAATTAGGAGAAGTCAGGTCCTAATGTTATCATCCCTTTGTCTGATTAAATGCCCTGGATCTATAACCTGCAGAGAAGCTCTAGACATGGGTAGCAGAAGCAGCAAAATATTCCGTGAATTAGAAAATCCTAATGGTTCACTGATAACCTTGAGATGATGTCGATAAGTTAATGAACCAAACCTAAGGTGGTCTGGACAGGAGTTGGTTTGTATTTCACCACCAAAATTCCATAAAAATGGGGCCTCCAAACCTTGCCGCCTTTACTCCTCCACTTGTATTTCCAAGTATATTCCCTCGTATATAAAGATTCATGCTTTCCAAGTGCTCCTAACTCCAATCTGGAGTTATGTAAGTGATTCTGTGTACTTCAACCTGCCTGTCTCTTCTCAGAGCTGCTTACCTTCTTCTGTTACTCAATTCCTGGCCCTGTGCCATATGCCTCTATACTCTGCACTTTATTAAAGTGAGATTGATGTACTATTCCTGCTTGCTGCCAGCATAGTCTTTCCCAGTAAGCATGCAAAGAACAGCATGTGTTTACCTTCACACATTGGGGATCACTCCCCTTCTTTAGCTCATGAACCTGGTCCACAGCCTGAACCAATGGTGGGTGGTCAAACAACAAAACTTGTGCCTCCTCCTGGGAGGGACCCCTTCATTGTTGGGTTGTAACAGAACAATAGGCCTAATCAATTACATTTGTTCTACTCTGCGTGTTGTCTGAGGTCTGACTTGAAAAGTGATTTTTTAGCCCTTCAAGAAAGGATTACCATTGCTTTGCAAATAGCTTACAACAGCAACTGGCCCACAATGATTTTCACTGGCCTTTAGAATATTAGGCTGCAACCATCCTGTAACCACAAGTGATTTTAAGGCAGGAGTAGCGTGGGGGATAATCTTTTAATTTAACTCAATTCAAGGAACATTTAAAAAATAACTATTATGTGAAAGGCAGCACCAATTTGACCTTGGAGAAACAAACAAAAATGAAGGAAAACAATCTTTGTCTTTGTAATGAGAATGAGAATTTGAAGACCTTCCCTGCTTTGAAAGTAAATTCTGGCCTCTAATAGGCTAAATGTAATCATATGCAGCCTGTGATGGGAGCAGTTTGCTGAAGAGTGGATCAGAGCCCACAGGAAGCTTTGAGTCAGAGCTAGAGAGATGGGGGGAGAGAGAGGAGCTCAAGCAAGGTGATAAAAGAGGTTTGTGAGTAAATATTGATCTTGTATTGGTTTGTGGGAAGGCTAAAGGATGGCATGGCTCTCTGCTACATTGTGGTACATTAACTTTTTTGTTGCTTTTATGGATTAAGTTTCCTGATGGGATTTGGTTTTCTGGTATCTTTATAAATGCTTTGCTTCTGTCCTCTATTTGGAGAGTTTGTTGTATTTTGTGATCGTGTGCCATGCAGAAATTTTAATACTTATAGTCACAATCTTTATTATGATTGTTGGTGCTGTAAATATTGCATTGGCACTATAGTCTCCCAGAAGCTGACAGGGTTTGGCAGCTTTTTTTGTGTCTTGGACCACTTTGTCAGCTGGTGAAACCCATGGAACTCTTTTCAGAATAATGTTTATAAAGGTACAAAATAAAATATATAGGATCACAAAGGAGACCAATTGTATGGAAATACAGTTACCAAATTATTAAAAATAAATGAAAAAACAAGTTATGGAACCCATGTTGCCTAGATTAATAACCCCTGCTCCAGATGGTTCTTGTTTAACTCTTTATCTGATTTCTTTAAGAAAAGATCATTAAAATTTGCTTAGTCTGTATTCATGGTAAATTTCGTCAGGTTGTTGTAATCACAAAAGCATGAAATTGTGGGGGGTGGAGCCAAGATGGCAGAGTAGAGAAAGCATTCAGCTGAGCATTCTCAATATTTTCCTCCAAATAACTTTAAAATAATTCTTCAAATCAAATTCCAAAGTGGAAGAGACAATAAAAGGCCAGAGTGAGACATTCTTCTAGACCAAGACAATATAGGAGGTCAAAAAGAAAGATCTGTGATGCAGGGAAAGGGGCTGACCTGATGACAAGGTGAATGAAATATCAATGGTGAGACTACATGGTGGAGACAAAAACAATGGCAGCTTTAGGAGTTCTCAAGCCACAGATGGTAAGAGGACCTGGCAATTGACCAGAAAGAGATCACAGTGTAACTCTAACTCTGTGCTAGCATTGGACATAAGACTAGATAGTGTTTGGAAACTCAATTGCCTATACTCACTTCTGGGTCATAACTTAAGGGCAGAGGAGCATATTCAGTCAAGAAGGAGTGCAAGCCCCAAGGGGCAGTATCATTTCTGGTCTCAAAGGATCAAGAACCTTGAGAAATAGTGTTGTTTTGGGTCCAAAGGGAGGAAGAGCCCAGAGGAGCAGTATTAACTTTGATCACAAGGGATCAGAGGCTCTTCATGGGTAGGGTCCAGAGTGAAGACAGAGAGAACAGTGACCACATTTCTTCCCAGATTACACTACCTTGGAAGCATCATAAATTTCCAAACTCACAGAATTAGTTTTGGAAAGAACAGTGCAAAAAAGATTGAATCTTGAGACAGAGCCCCTTCCAACACTCTATGTTGGGAACAGAGTCAAACATTAAAATAAAGTTCAAAATCAAGAATTAGGGTGGAATAATGAGCAAACAACAATAAATGGAACTGACCATAAAAAGCTACTATGGTGACAAGGAAGATTAAGACACAAACCAAGAAGAAGAAAATGAAGTCAAAAGATCTTCAAGAAAAGCCTCAAAATAAAAAATGAATTGAACACAAACCCAGCAAGAATTTCTCAAAAAATTCAAAATTATTCTCATACTCAAATAGGAATAGTAGAGGAAATTTAGGTAAGGAAATGAAAGCAAAGGAAGAAAATTATGAAAAGACAATTAACGGCTTGGTAAAAGAAGCACAAAAAATTTGGAGAAAATAACATTTTAAAAAATTGAAAAAAAAATTTCTTATTGGAATATAAGGAAAAAGAAGTACAAAATCCTCCAATGAAAATAATTCCTTAAAAATTATAGTTGGGTTGGGGCTACTAGGTGGAGCAGTGAAAAGAGTACTGGCCCTGGAGTCAGGAGGACTTGAGTTCAAAGCTGGCTTCAGATACTTAACACTTACTAGCCATGTGACTGTGGGCAAGTCACTTAACCCAATTGCCCTGCCTCCCCCCTCCAAAAAAAAGCAAAACAATTTAGAGTTAGGCAAGTGGAAGCTAATGACTCCATGAGAAATCAATAAATAAAGCCCCCAAATGAAAAGAAAATAGAAGTATGAATTATCTCTCTGGAAAAATAATGTGACCAGGAAAACACATCAAGGAGAGATAATTTAAGAATTATTGGATAACCTGAAAGCAGTGATAAAAGAAAGAACCTACACAATATATTTTGAGAAATTATCAAGGAAAACTGTCACAGTATCCTAGAACCAGAGCATAAAATAGAAATCAAAAGAATCCATTGATCACTACCTGAAAGAAATCTTAAAATGAAAACTTCCGGGATATCTATAGTAGCAACCACACTGGAATACCCAGGATCACTGCTAGCACAGGTTTTTAGATCTGCTTTATGAGGAAAGCTAGCTATTTAAGGGGTCAACAATCTTTTAAAAATTACATTTACTAGTTCAGGGGAAATGTCAGTACCCTGAACTTCAGAGAAAATATAAACAGAGAAAATACATGTAGAGAAATAAAGACCAACAGACAGGGCTCTGACTGCCTCAATCAACTATACACTTTACATACATCCCAGAATCAAGACAGCCTTTACATCTGAACAGTCAGGGAGCTCTATACATACCTCCACTTAGAATCTCGACCAGGGAATCACAAGATCCTTCTTGTAAGCATGCCCCCAAAGCAAAATACCAAATCAGAGTATATATACATTTCTTAGAGCCAGAAGGCATCACAACCCTTGTGACTCAGTGCCTAATTAGAAATTAGCAAAAGGCCTGAAAGCCTTTCTATAAGCAACCCTCCCCTAAGCAAGCTTCCCTTAATGGGCTCCACAAGAAACTTATTAATGGGTAGGGAAGATTTTAAATCACATTAACATTACAATATCATAGCCATATTCCAGAGATTCAAGGTCAAAGAAAAAACACTTCAAGCAGTAAGAAAGTAACTATGTAAATAGCATGGAACCATAGTCAGCATCACAAAAGATTTAGCAGCTAACCACATGAAAGGAGTCAAGGACTTGGAGTATGATATTTCAGAAGGTTAAAAAGTTGGAATTACAAACAAGAATAACCAATCTAGGAAAACTGAGTATAATCCTTCAAGGGAAAAAAAAAGAATACTTAATGAAATAGAGGATTTTCAAGTATTCCTGATGAAAAGGCTAGCATAGAATAGAAAATTTGACTTTCAAATAAAGGACTTAAGAGAAGCATAAAAAAGTAAACATGAAACAGCACTCATAAGGGACTCAATAAAATTAAACTGTTTACTTTCTATATGGGGAGATGATACGTGTATGTTCTAAGAACTTTATCATTATTAGGGCAGTTAGAAGAGTTATACATAGAAAGGATGAGGGAGTGAGTTGATTATGTTGGGCTGACATAAAACAAATGGATAGGATAGAAAGAAGGATGTCCTGCAAGAAAAGGGAAGAGAAAGGAAGAATGGGAAAAATTATTACACATAAAAGAGGTATTCAAGGAAGAAATTTTACAGTCGAAGGTAAAATGGTGGGGTGGGGGCAGACAATGCTTAAACCTTACTTGCATCTAAGTTGGTTCAAAAAGGGAAAAAAAAATATATATATATATACTAAATTGGCAAAATCTATCTATCCATCCATCCATCCATCCATCCATCCATCCATCCATCCATCCATCCATCCATCCATCCGTCTGTCTGTCTGTCTGTCTGTCTGTCTGTCTGTCTGTCTGTCTGTCTGTCCGTCTGTCCGTCTGTCCGTCCGTCCGTCCGTCCGTCCGTCCGTCTATCTACTTATCTATCTATCTATCTATCTATCTATCTATCTATCTATCTATCTATCTATCTATCTAACTAACTATATCCTACCTAACAGGGAAGTAGGAGGGGTTGGGTGTAAGAGAAAGCAAAAGTTATAAAGGGGGGGGCAGATGAAAAGAGAACAGTGATCAGAAGTGAAACAAACTTTAGAGGAGGGAGAGCATAAAAAGCAAGAGAGAAGGATAAACAGAAGAAGATAGGATGGAGGGAAATTCACAACTATCCATCACAACTGAATGAGAGTGAGATGAACTCACCTATAAAACGGACGCGAATAGTAAATGGATTAGAAATCAGAATCCAACAATATGTTGTTGATCAGAAACACAACTGGAACCCAGAGACACATAAAGAGTTAAAATAAGGAACTAGAGCAGAATCTGTCATGAGTCAGCTGCAGTAAAAAAGACAGGGGTAGCAATCATGATCTCAGACAAGCAAAAGGAAAATAGAGCTAATTAAAAGGAATAAGGAGGGAAACTACATTTGGCTGAAAGGAATCATTGATAATGATTTAATATCAATGCTAATATATATGCATCAAATGGGAGAGAATCCAAATTCTTGAAAGAAAAGTTAAATGGATTTCAAGAAGAAATAAATAGTAAAACTACACGAGTAGGGGACTTCTACTTTCCCTTTTCAGTACTGCATGAATCTAAACATAAAATAAGCAAGAAATCAAGGAAATGAATAGAATCTTAGGAAAATTAGATATGATAGGCCTCTAAAGAAAATGGAATAGGAATAGAAAGGAGTACACCTTTTTCTCAGCTGTCATTTGCCAATGAAAGAACCCTCCCTTGTAACAAATAAGTACTGTTAAGTAAAATAAATCAACCCTGGGTCACATTGAAAATAAATACTCTATTTCACTTCCATTGTCTACCTCTCAGAGTTCATATATTCTAGATTCGCTAAATAATATTTCATTTGTGGGCTCCCTGTGATCTGACTGGTACTAGAAAGAACTAACCAGGGAGAATAGGCATGCCAGAAAGGGGAAAGGAACCTTTAGGGGGAATGGAGAAGATTACTTGGCTGACCACACTGAAAGAACTTTTCTCTAGAGGTCTAGGGAGTGGCAAGCCCTGATCTCTTCTGAGGCCTCTAGGAATCTTATGACCCAAAGTTTAACTGTGATGTAGAGAATGGGTCTCTGGAAGAAGTAGTACTAAGCCAGAGTTAAACACCAGGGAAGAGGGATGGGGAGACAGCCATTGTCATAATAATGGGGTGAGAAGGAAGTGAACATTAAGCTCAGGGGTGTAACTCTGGCATATTTAAATTAAACTTTAGAAAAATTACTTAATCAGAACTCAATCTCTAACCATCAGGAAGAGCAGTATTATCAATTGATCTTTTACTGAATTTATTCTGACTCTTTGTGATATTATGATTCAAGAGGGTCATGTGTAATTGATACTAATAATACCAACTAGCTAATAATATCTAGTGTTTTAAAGTTTGCAAAGTCCTTTACAAATATTATACATCTGCATTATAAAAAAATCTAATTTTAATTTAGAAAAAAATTGCTGGTTATTTAGTATGCAAGGCTGAACTGATACAGTTCCTGTCATTCAGGGACTTACAAAAATGTTGCTTGTAATAATGATGATAATAATAGCTAGCATTTATATGGAATTTTAAGATTTGCAAGATGTTTTACATATGTTATTTCATTTTATCCTCATAAAACCCTTGAGAATTGGAAGCAATTTTTATCCCCATTTTATAGGCAAAGAAAATGAGATTTGAGAGAGGTTTAGTGACTTGTCCAGGATCATATTGCTAGTAAATATCTGAGACAGGATTTGAACTCAGGTCTTCCTCATTCTAGTTTCAGTGCTCTATCCATTCTGTTCTGTGAGTATAACACAACATAAAGATGAAAACAAAGTGCTGTTGGAAAATTGGAAGAGATATGACTTTCAGCTATGAGGATCAGAGAAGGGATGATTCATGGACACTTTGGCATCTGAGATGGGGATATGAAAGGAATGAATTCTCGGAGAACTTGTGTGAATATGCAGAATAGTGACTAGGTGTATCATAGATTTAGAGTTGGAAGAGAGCAGAGGTCATCTAATCCAGCCCCCTCATTTTACAGATGGGGAACATAAGGCCTAGAGAGGTTGGATATTTTGCCAAGTATCACAACCAGTGAATAGTGAGCTAAGACTCAAACACAGTGCCTCAGGCACCATGAACAGGATAGCACATTGCTTCCATAGCTAGCAGTGAAGTTCAACAGTACTCTTGTATGAGAGAGGAAAGAAATATAAAATAAAGCTGGGAAGGTAGGCTGACACTGGGTTGTGGAGGGCCTTAAATGTTTCTTTTTATTTGACAAGTGATACAGAACTACAGAAAGGGGGTTTTGTTATTGTTGTTTAGGAAGGTAGTGATAGCAACTCACATTAGAAAGATTATGGTGGCAGCTCTGCTAAGGATAATTTACAAAGGGGAGAGATCATAAGTAGAGAGACTAGTCAAGAAGCTATTGCTGTGGTTCATACAAGAGGTGAACTAGCAGGGCTGGCAGTGGAAAGGAGAGAGATATAATGGAATGTGAAAATCAAATTAGCAAGATTTGGCAACTGTAACTAGATGTGGGAGGGGAGGCTGTGATTTTAATCTTTCCTCTTGCCAGACTTTGTGAAAATGGTCAATGGGACTAATTTCTATTTTTCCCCCTTTCCTTCACCAATACTCAATTGTGGAAAGGGCTAGGTTTGTCCAGAGTCTACAAAACTTCTGTATTACTGTTTAATTGGTTATTGCCTCTTTCTGAGAAGGAACTCCTGACTCATGTAGGGTAATTAGGGGGAATACACAATGAATCAATGTGTTATTTTGTTCTTCCTTTCTTACTTCTTGAAACAGTTTTGACTTTGTTTGTCTGGACACATTCAGTTTAGGCCCACAGAGAGCTTGGTCAGAAAGAAAGGGAATCTGAGCAATGTGTACACAGCATTATGGAGAACTCTCTCATGTCCAAATTTCTAAAAACTCTGACAGTTGCTAGGATAGACTATTTTTGAGTGAGATTATAAAAAGGTAAAACCATTCAGTAATTATATTTACCATTGTGAATACTTTTCCAGTATTCCTTTTCTTTGAGATATTCATTTTTTATAAGCCTAAGGTAATATATTTGCAAGAAAGAATCTTCAAATATGTTCCTAGGATGGATGCCTGGTAGCCTCATTGCATTTTTTCATGATTCTGAACATATATTGATTCCAAATTCAGATAGGATTTTAGGCACACTTCAAGTTTGAAATATGTCAGAATGTTGTAATAGAGCCAATGTTTGAGGTTTTTGTCATCTTGATTCACTAGGAATAAGGAAAAGTTTGGGGAGTCTGGAACAGCAGACAAAATGTTGGATGGTATTTGTCTTTGACTTCTGTGTAAAGAGTAATTCTTTGTTTCTGACAAATTAGAGAGACTATTCATCAACAAAGCCAAATATATATGAATTTCCCCTCCATGATATTCTAGGAATAGGGCATGTCACATGCTAGATTACAGAGAAGATTATAGATCTAGAAGGCAAGCTAGTCCAAACTTCTCATTTTTCAGAAAAGGAAACTGAGGCCCAAATCACTGAGTAACTTTGTTAGATAGGTAATAAGGGCAAAGGCAGGACTCAAACCCAGGTCCCCTCATATCTGAGTAATTTCTCTTTTCATGTTATAGCACTGCCTCCTAATTCTCTATTTCAATATTAAGTTTGGATTTTTCACCCATTAAGTTGTTATTGTGATTCAATCATTTCACTTGTGTCTGACTCTTTGTGACCTCATTTGTTTTGTTTTTTTGGGCAAAGATATTGGAATGGTTTGCTATTTCCTTCTCCGGTCCATTTTTTAAAGATAAGTAATTGAGGTAAGCAGGCTTAAGTGACTTGCCCAGCATCATCAGTAAGCATTTGAGATGAGATTTGAACTCAGGAAGATGAGTCTTCCTCACTTTGGGTCTGGTACTCTATCCACTGTTGCTGCCTAGCTCCCCCTTTATCTGTTAAACTTCTTTGCCATGCTGTTAACTAGTGAATGAGCTAGCATTGGAAGATGCAGGCAGCAGAAGTGACAAGAAAGTGAGGCCTGGGGCTTGCATCATCCACAAACTGAGTTACCATGATAATCACCAAAATAGAAAGAAATAACAATATTTTCTTGACATGAATAATGAACATATGGAATTAATTTAACGCCTTATCTCCTGAAAGTATAAGCAAGTTAAATAGACATTTACATAAATTTATGGACAATAGGTTCATAAAATGCTTTCCAAGGCAAATAACAAATGCCTAGGAGTGCAAAGTTTTCCAAGCCTGACAATTTTTCTTTTTGTAATATCTCTTATATAATATCTCTCTTCTCAATCTGATACTGCCACCACTCTAGTGTAGGCTCTCATCACCCCACACCTGGACTACTGTAACAGCTTACTGGTGGGCCTGCCTGACTCATGTCTCTCCCATTCTCTATTTAGTCACTAAAGTAATTTTGTTTTGGGATTTCTTTATTTATTTTTTAGTTTTCAACATTCATTTCCACAAGATTTTGAGTTCCAAATTTTCTCCTCATCTCTCTCCTACCCCCACCCCAAGATGGTAAGCATGCCGATTACCCCTTTCCCCCATCTTCTCTCTCTTATATACCCCCCCATCCCTCCTCTTACCTCCTCCCCCCTTACTTTCTTGTAGGGCAAGATGGATTTCTATACCCCACAGCCTGTATATCTGACTTCCTGGTTGCATGTAACAACAATTTTTTAACATTTGTTTTTAAAACTTTGAGTTCCTGATTCTCTCCCTTCTTCCCTACTCATCTGCCCCCACTGGGAAAAAAAGCAATTCAGTATAGGTTATACATGTGTAGTTATGCAAAACATTTCTATAGTAGTCATGTTGTGAAACACTAACTATATTTCCCTCCATCTTATCCCACCCCTGTAATGGCAAGCAAAGAAGTACTTAGCACCTTGTTTTAGCTATTTAATTATTTAGCACCTCATTTCAGTTCAAGTTTCTTTTGAGCCTTGCCCATGATTATATAGTCTTTGTTAAGAAAAAGAACTTGTGAAACCCACAGAGGGAGGGACTTGCCAAAGACAGGAACAGGAAGGACATAAGATGTGGGTAGAACAGGGAGGAGCTAATGACCAGATAAAAAGCTGAGCACAAGCTGGGAGAGAACAGAACTGAGAAGAACACTTGTGCTGGCAGAGTTGAGGAGAAAACTTATGGTATCCTGGCATTCTGTTTGCTCTGTCTGTGTTGATTTGTGTTTGTAATACTTTGTACAGAAGCCCTGGGACCTTACTGGAAGCCCTGAAAGAGGATTTCCTTGTTGTCTGTTTACAGAAGTCCTGGAGGAGGGTTTCAGAGGTCCTGGAAATATACTGACAATTTGTGTTGAGTTCTCAGACTTTGTTTGTGGGTCTGTGTTGATTTCACAGGTAGAAAGTTAATTGATGATGGTGCTGGCAATGTGCATGAATATTGTTTTGACTCTGTTAAGCTTTGTTTTCCCAAAAACAGAAACTGTGAAGAACTTTATGTGAACTGGACACTGTGAGCTTCAATATGGAATGGGAACTGGATGAGGAACTGGACAAGGAGCTAAGAGCTGCCTACCTTTGAATCCAGGTGATAGTAAATTTAGGCAAAAGCTGGGACCATGGAAGAGGAACCATGTAATCTGATAGCCAGCTTCAAGTCAAAATGAAAAGACCTATCCTTGGGTACTTAGTGTTGACTGAGAAGATCATGATTTACTGTGGCCTAGGGTGGAAGAACTTTGTACTCTGTACCTTGTACCTTATGAGGATGATTGAGTTAAGGATGACTGGAAACTAATCTCCAATCAAGAAGAAAGAAGACTTTTTGATTGAGAAATTAAGACAATGTGACCTAGGAATAGAGAACTTTGACTTTTGTACTTTGTGTCCCTTAAGGAGGCTTGCTTCTTAAGGATGATTGAGTTAAGGACTTACTGAATGATATCTTTTGTTTAAAACTATGTGGCCATTTTGGTGAAAACTATGTGGCCACTCTAGTGATAAGTTATGTTATAACATTGTGAATGCTGTACTTTGGTTTCTGTGAATGTTTTGTCTTAGTTTATTGCTGAATAAATAGAGAGTTCACTCTACTATGTGATCAGAATCTTAAAGCTGTTCACAGCAGCAGTCCTCTGGAAAGCTGCTTGTGCTTGGCTTTACAGCCTCCCCCCACCCATTTATTCTATTTTCTCCTTTGACCCTGGCCTTTTCAAAAGTGTTTGCTTCTAGCTACCATCTCCCTCAATCTGCCCTCCCTTCTAGCACCCCCCATCTTATCCCCTTCCCCCCTACTTTCTTGTAGGGTAAGATACTCCATTGAGTGTATATGTTATTCCCTCCCGTTCACCTTCCTGCTCTTCCCCTCCATTGTAACAGCTTTCTCTTGCCTCTTTATTTGAAATAGTTTACCTATTCTGTCTCTCATTTTCTCCTCCCAATATTTTCCTTTCTCACCTCTTAATTTTAGTTTTAGATATCATCCCTTCATATTCAACTCATCCTGTGCCCTCTATGTATACATGAACACACATATACAAACACACTCATATATACACACACCTACATATACATACAAATGTATTGATATTATATATATGTACATATATACATGCATATATATTTCCTTCAACTATTCTTATACTGAGGAAAGTATCATGAATTACAAATATTGTTTTTCCATGTAGGAATGTAAATAGTTCAACTTTAATAAGTTCTTTATGATTTATTTTTCCTGTTTCCCTTTTCATACTTCTATTGATTCTTGGATTTGAAAGCCAAATTTTATGTTCAGCTATGTTTTTTTTTCATCAAGAATACGTGAAAATCCTCTATTTCATTGAATATCCATATTTTCCTCTGAAGTATTATACTCACATTTGCTGGGGAGGTGATTCTTGTTTTTAATCCTAGCTCCTTTGACCTCTGAAATATCACCAAGCCCTTTGATCCCTTCATATAGAAGCTGCCAGATCCTGTGTTATCCTGATTGTATTTCTACAATAATTAAATTGCTTCTTCTTGACTGCTTGTAATATTTTCCCCTTGACCTGGGAACTCTGGAACTTGGCTATAACATTCCTTGGAATTTCCTTTTGGGGCTCTTTTTCAAGAGGTGATCAGTGAATTCTTTCAATTTCTATTTTGTCCCCCTGTTCTAGAATATCAGGGCAATTTTCCTTGAGAATTTCTTGAAGGATGATTTATAGGTTCTTTTTTTGATCATGGCTTTTAGCTAGTCCAATAATTTTTAATCCCTTTTGCTATCTTTGCCAATCTGATGGGTATGAAGTAGAACCTCATAATTGTCTTAATTTGTTTGCATTTCTTTTATTATTCACAATTTGGAACACTTTTCCCATTTGACTATTGATATCTTAGATGACATAGAATGTGAGAACTTCTGATTCTTTTCCTTTAATTATTCATCTATTGGGAAATGACTCTTGTTCTTAAATATTTGAATCATTTTTTCCCCATAATAGCTTGGATTTCATATTTTTATCAAAGGAGCTTCTTGCAAATTTTTCTCAGTTAGTTGTTCAACTTTTATTTTTAATTGCAGTGATTTTCTTTGTATAGCAACCTTTCAATTTTAAGAGATCAGGCATCCATTTTATCTTTTGCAATCCTCTCTATCCTTTATTTGCACATGAATTCTTCTCCTGTCCAAAGTTGTGAAAAGTCTTTCCTTTTTTGCTCTAATTTTTTGAAGTCACCTTTTATATATAGGCCATGTATTCATTTGGAGATTACTATAGGATTTTTGTCTAAACCTAGTTTCTGCAAGGTTAATTTTCAGCTTTGCTAGAAATTTCTGTCAAATGTCTTTGGATTTATCAAACATGATGCTACTATGTTATTTTGCTTTTTGCATGTTTGTATTTAATATGTACTATGGACTGTTCTCTATTTTAACCAATATCAAAAATCCTTTTGAAGACTACCTTTTGTAGTATAATTAGAGATATGATACAGCTAGTCTCCTTTCCTTGAAAATTCTCTTCCTTATTGTTTCTATTTAAATTCTTGGCCTCTAGTTCTCTCAGATGAATTTTGATTTTTTTCCTGACTCTATAACATAATTCTTTGGTATATGGCACTGAATAAGTAAAATAATTTACATAATATTTTCATTTTTATTATTTTGATATGATACAAACATGAATGATTAGTATACATCCAATTATTTGATTGTTTTTACTTATTGAAAAACTGTTTTGTAGTTGTATTCATATAGCTCCTATGTATTTCTTTGTAAATAGAATGCCACATTTTTATACAACCTAAAGTTTTATTAAATGGTATTTTTTAAACTTTTCATAATAGCTTTTATTGATTTAAATGGTAATATTTTAATTTTAGTGTTTAAATTTAAATATTTAAAAGAACTGATGACATATATTTGTTGTATATTTTACTAGGTAATTAATTAGTGTATTAATTGTTGTCAGTTGTTTAAGTTATTGTTTAAGTTTTTTTAGTTAATTTTCTTTTTTTAGTATAATGAGAAAAAGTGAAGAAGAATTAAGAACGCTTTTTAGGAGAGTAAAAGAGGAGAATGTGAAAGCTGACTTGAAGTTTAACATAAAAAAACTAAGATCTTGGTGGTGGGTCTCATCACTCTCTGGAAAAGAGAGGGAAAAAAATGGAAGCTGTATCAACCATGAAATTGAAATTTAAAAAAAAAACTTGATTCTTAGGAAGAAAGCTATGGACAAACTGGACAGCATACTGAAAAGCAAAAATATCACCTTGCTGACAAAGGTACATATAATTAAAACTATGGTTTTCCCAGTAACAATGTATGACTGTGAGAGTTGGACTATTGGAAATGCTTTTGAATTGTGATGTTAGAGAAGACTTTTGAGAGTCCCTTGGACAGCAAGAAGATGAAATCAGTTTCTACTTAAAGAAATTAATTCAGGCTATTCACTGTAAGGTCAAATACTGAACCTAAAGGTTAAATAATTTGGCCACATAATGAGAAGTTGGGACTTATTCAAGAAGACCATGATGTTGGGAAAGATTGAAGGCAAAAAGAAAAGAGGATGACACAGGATGAGGTGGATAATGTTAAGGAAACAATGAACATGAATTTGGACAGACTTTAAGAGATAGAGGAAGAAAGAATGACCTGGTCCCTGGGGTTACAAAGACTCAGACATGACTGAATGACTGAATACCACCACCACCACCACCAATCACTTGGTCACCTTCCTTGACAATTCCCCATCCCCATCATCATTTCTTTTAAAATTCTTAATCTTAGTTCTTTCAAATGAATTCTGATATTTTTCCTGGCTCTGTAACATATAGTGTAAATAAGTAAACTAAATATACTAAACTAGGGCTTTCTATAGACCATCATGCCATATACAAAAAAAAATCCTATGCTTTTTCACTCAATATATTTTTCTTGTATTATTCCTATAGTTAAGATTTCTAGAATTATATCACATGGTCACAAGGGAAATATTTGCTTTAATCCTGGTCTTATTTAACCCCCCCCCCATTATTTAGTCATTATAGATAATACTGGCTCTTGGTTTCATATAGATACTACTTACCTTGTTAAAGAATTAATCCTATTCTATAGTATTACACCATTCTACAGAAATATGTCATATTATTACTTACTACAGAAGTATAACCTATACAAATCAATATCTAGAATGAGGAAGCTAGCAGAACCTAGAAACTATCTCATCCAGGAAATTCTTGGTCATAAAGGTGACACTAAATAAAAACTAAGTCACAAAACGTTATGGAGAATAGTGGAAGACTCTGCCTCCCCAAAACAGTGAAGAAAAGTGGAAGGGAAAATACAACTGCAGAAAGCTTGCAATGAACTCCAACTAAATTAGAACTATCCATAGATTTAACTCACTTGGTCACTCAGACCACAAGTTTTTATTAAGAATCTACTATCTGCTAGGAACTATGCTAAGTGCTTGGGATGCAAAGATGGTTAAAAGTGAAAAATGAGAACACGATAAATAAAAACTGGAATAGATATTTCACTGCTTTTATAGATTGCTAGTTTTATCATTGATGGCAGGAAAACCATCACACTGGATTCAAATATGTGAGTCCCCAGTGTGCTATGAGGAAATAGAATGGCACTTAATTAAATGAAATAGGGAAGGGCAATTTGACTAGGCCAACTATACAGAGAGGAAATTACTACTGTGGATGATGTAATTTTGAAAGCGTTGAGGCATCATCACTTTTACTTATCTGCAAAGGAGAAAGACTTCCTCCCCCATCAGAAAACAACAACAACAAAAACAAAATCCTGTAAACAAAATGATTAACCATATTACCAATAGAAGGTATTATAGAAGGCATTAATTACTACTGGACAATGTATCTACCTTCTCATCTCTGTAAAATCTTTGTGAGAATAATCTATTGTAAACACATTGAAAAGTATTCTTGCTGGAAAATATGAGAAGGGAACAGAAAAGGTTTTATAAAATATTTTGACAGTAGAAAAATCTCTTTAGTCACACAGCTGAATGAAAGGTATTGAATATGAGATCCTTTAACATTTCTTTTTTTTTTTTAAATCAACAAAACCCAACTTGATTTACTTTCACAAAATGTATCCTTACAGACTCTCATCCAACAAACTATTGCCTGTGCAGGTAATATTTGGCAGGAATTATTGATAGGTACAATCACCATTTTTTTCCATAGGCCATCAACAAAGGTGTTCTGCATTGTCCTGGAAGATGTCCTGAACAGAATCTAAATACTAGAGAGATTCCTCATACATAGGTATTTTCATTCACAGATGGAATATTGGTAGTACAAAATGCCAGAATAAATACTAAAAAAGTCACACTGAGCTCCATGACCATTCAGAAGAAATCAGCCTTATATGAATCATGTCAATATTTTCAAACCAATAGATAAGACAACTTCTATCAGTTGCAAGCAACATCATGTATAGCTTTTCTGTATTCCTTCCAATCTTTGTACTATAGCATAATATTCAGTTTATTCTTCTTTCATTTTTAAAAAAAATGATGTATCTAGGTGGCACTGTGGACAGAGGGTTAGACCAGAAGTCAGGAAGACCTGAGTTCAAATTTGGCCTCAGTCATTTACTAGCCATGTGACCCTGGGCAAGTCAGTTATCCTCTACTTGCCACAGTCTCCTTAATTGTAAAATGGAAGTGATAATACCTATATCACAGAGTTGTGAGGATCAAATGAGAAGATATTTGTAAATCATGTAGGCCAATGCCTAACACATAGTAGGTACTATATAAATGCTATTATTATTATTATTATTATTAATTATATATAATACTTAATAAATGATTACTTGCTCTTCCCTTTCTCCATTTTCACCCATAATGTCACATTGTACTGTATTGCTATTCAGGTCAAACTAGAAATGAAGAAGTAAAGAAACTTAACATTATATGGTCTTTTCCCTGGTTTCCATATTCCCAACTTTTTTAGAAATATCTCCTTCCAGAAGTGGCTGAGATGTGGTGGCTGCCATCGTTGTGGCTGCTTCAGAGCTCCTGGCCTACAGATTATAGGGGGACCAAGCAACCATCCTGAGGGGTAATTGCTCTTGCTTTAACCTGTTTGGATCTGTATTGCTGTCTAGGGTAGAGGTCCTGGGATGCATGACCAGGTGCCAGAGCTGGTGAAGGCTTCAGAGAGGGCAGCCAACTAATAACTCTGGCAATTGCAAAAATCCCAGCAATTTGGGAGAAAGCTCTCCTTTCTGGAAGCAGAGTTCTACTGTGGCAGAAAGCTCAAAAGTCAAGGAATTGAGTGGCAACATGAGCAAGCAAAGGAAGCAAAGCAAGCACATTAACCCAACTCTAGATTCCTTTTTTGGGGTCAAAAAGAATCAAAACATGGAACAGGAGGAAGACAACAAAGTCTGAACTCCTGTACCAAAAGCTTCCAAGAAATATGTGAACTAGTTACAGGCCACAGAGGAGCTTAAGAAGGATTTTGAAAACCAAATAAGAGAAGAGGAGGAAAAATTTGGAAGACAAATGAGAATGATGCAAGAAAATCATGAAAAGTGAGTCAACAACCTGACTGAAGAAAATGACACCTTAAAAAATAGACTAACTCAAATGGCAAAAGCCAATGAGGAGAAGAATGCCTTAAAAAGCCTAATTAGCCAGATGGAAAAAGCATCTCAAAAGCTCAATGAGGAGAATCATTCCTTCAGAATTAGATTGGAGCAAATGGAAGCTAGTGAAAAATCAAGATACTATGAAACAGATCCAAACAAATGAAAAAAATAGAAGTCAATGTGAAATATCTCATTGGGAAAACTACTGAACTGGAAAATAGGTCCAGGAGAGATAATTTAAAAATTATTGGACTACCATGATCAAAAAAGGAACCTAGAAACCATCCACTAAGAAATTCTCAAAGAAAATTGCCCTGGTTTTTTAGAACCAGAGGGCAAAATAGGGGTTGAAAGAATCCCCAGATCACCTCTTGAAAGAGATCCCAAAGAGAAAACTCCTAGGAATATTATAGCCATCTTCTGGAATTCCCAGATCATGGAGAAAATATTACAAGCAGCCAGGAAGAAACAATTTGAATATTGTGGAAAAACAATCAGTATAACACAGGATCTAGCAGCTTCTACACTGAGGGATTGAAGGGCTCGGAATATGATATTCCGCAGGTCAAAGGAGCTGGGATTAAAACCAAGAATCACCTACTCAACAAAACTGAGTATCATGTTTCAGGGGAAAATATGGTCATTCAATGAAATAGAGGACTTTCAAGCATTCTTGATAAAAAAATCAGAGTTGAATAGAAAATTTGACATTCAAATACAAGAAGCAAGAGAAGCATGAGAAAGTAAACAGGGAAAAGAAATAATAAGGAACTTATCAAAGTTGAACTATTTACATTCCTACATGGAAAAATGATAATTGTGACTTATGATACTTTTATCAGTATGAGAATAGTTGAAGGGAACATAATTATACACACACATATATATATATACATACATATATATGTCTATATAGGAAGGTATATTGGTGTGTGAATACATATGGGAATGTGTGTATATATGTGTACAGGTATACACAGACAAGAGGGCACAGGACCAATTGAAAAAGAAGGCATGATACTTAAAAGGTGAAATTAAGAGGTGGGAGAGGAAAATAATGAGAGGAGATTGGGAGAGACAGAATGGGGGTAAATTATCTCATATAGAAGAGGTAAGGGAAAATTGTTACAATGGGGGGAAGAACAGGAAAACAAAAGGGAATGGGTCAACCTTATTCTCATTGAATTTGGCTTACAGAGGGAATGACATACACACTAAATAGGGTATCTCACCCTACAGGAGAGTAGGGAAAAGGGGATGAGAGGGGGGATGATGGAGGGGAGGGCAGGTTGGTAAGTTAGAAGCACACACTTTTGAAAAGGGACAGGGTCAAAGTATAGAACAGAACAAGTTGGTGGTGAGATAGGATGGAAGGAAATATAGTCAGTATTTCACAATATATCCACTATGGAAATGTTTTGCGTAGCTACACATGTACAACCTATATTGAATTGCCTATCTTCCCAGTAAGGGTGGGTGATGAGTGAGGAAGGGAAAGAATCTGGAATTTAAAGTTTTATAGTCAAATGTTTAAAATATATATATATATATATATATATATATATATATATATATATATATATATATATATATATTTACATGCAACTGGGAAATAAGATATACAGGCACTGGAGTATAGAGATCCATCTTGCCCTATTGGAAAGTCAGAGGGGGCATGGGGGAGTATATAGGAGAGAGCAGATTAGGGGTATACACTGGAATCATTGTTTTGGAGTGGTGGGTGGGGGAAAGATGGGGAGAAAATTTATAACTCAAAATCTTGTGGAAATTAATGATGTAAACTAAAAATGAACATAAAATTAAATTCTAAAAAGTTTAGAAACTCAGAAAAAAAGAAATGTCTCCTTCCTCCTTGAATTTCCCATTTCTCATTTGACCTCTTCTACCCACTTAATTATTTTCTAACATGTCAGTTTTTTTGTGTGTACTTATTTTCCTCTCACTCCTGAACTATAAGCTACTTAAAGGCAGGGACTATATCATTTTGATTTTTTATCACAGTTTCAGACTTAGAGCTGGAAGAAATCTTTAACATCATCCAATTCATCAGTTCTCAAACTTTTTGGTCTCAGGACCCCTTTACACTCTTAAAAATTATTGAAGACCTCAGAGAGTTTTTGCTTGTATTAATTAGAGCTATTTATTTACCATGTTAGAAATTAAAACAAATAAATTTTAACATTTATTTATTAATTTAAAAATAATACTACTAATGAACTAATCATATTAGCATAACTTCTTTTGATGAATATATTTTCCAAAACAAAAGTAGTGAGAGGAATAGTATTGTTTTACATATTTTTGCAAATTTCTTTGAGGTCTGGCTTAATAGAAGACAGCTAGATTTTCATATCTGCTTCTGCATTCAATCTTTGGTTTTATGTTGTTTTCATTGAATCATATGGGAAAATCACTTGTTTACACAGATATGTACATGGAAAAGGGAGAAGTACTTTAATAGGTAAATGTCTTTGTATTAAGATTACTCTAATGCTAGACCCTATCTGACTCAAGTGGCTCTATATCTGATTCCTGATTGATCTGTACATGTACCAGGAAGATCCTATGCACCTAATAACTGACTTAATCACCTACATTTAGGGTTAGGAATGAGAAGTAAGAGAACTATCAGTTTAGCAAACTTCATCTAATGTAGCTGTGCAAGAATAGCAAACTTTCCTAATCACAATGATGTTGTGTTCATTGAGGGTAGGGTTGCAGTTAGGATTGACTGACTACTCCTAAGTTCCCTCTCCCATCCAATCCCTATGAATCTGCCCAACAATAACAATAAGACTCAGGAGATCTGGGCTCTCCATCATGGTATGCATCCCATTGTTTGGCCAACCCGTTATTCTTTATGCAATATAAGACTGTTAGGGTAAGGTACCACACACTTGCATATCTGTGAGTAATAAAATACCTGACTCATAATCTTTTGAGCACTTAATCTTTTTGGTGCCCCACCCATTATCTTCACACATAATATGAAAATAGTTTTAACTTCATTGACCACCTGACATGGTATTGGGGATCCCCATGTATCTACAGGTGACACTTCATGGATGCTGACTTAATTCAGTCCCCTAATTTTACAAATGAGATAACTGAGGCCAAAGAGGTTTTTGACTTGACAAATATCATACAGATAGAAGAAGTGGGATTCAAACTCAAATCCTTTGAAATCAAATCTAGTGTTCTTTCTGCTGCCTGTTGCTAGCTACTTGATGCTAATGACAGTGCCTTACCTGGATTCAGTGTTGTTCAATGGAAAGAGTAGTACATCTGGAGTCAGAACACAAGGGTTTAATTGCTCGTTCTGTCACCTCTTTCTTTTGTGACCCAGACAAGTAGCAACCCCTGTGGGATTTGATTTCCTCAGCTTTAAAGTCAAAGGGTTGGATGAGGTGACTTTCAATGTTCCTTTTAGCCCTAAATGTATGATCCAACAATCCATTTGGGAGCCTAATGCTTTTTGAATTATGAGACCGGTTAATTCTGTTAATGTGTCCCCATCTAGTCATGTGCAAAAACTGATCAAAATGAGGCCCTGGACCAAGGATTGTCTTTATAAATCAGTACAAAATCAACCCATACAACTTCTAGAATAATGATTCAAACTATACCCTACACATGGTACCTCAGTTGCTTTCACATGACTGCTGTTATATGTACTTCCTTAAATTTGTCCAGGTGCCACTTCAAAGCATTTTTGAGTAGATTGCTTCCTTTATGTCTGAAGAGTGAAAAGCAAATGTAGCAGGTTATAGACAAGTACCAAATTCTGGTCTTAACTGAAAATTCTTGCTTAAGTTGCCCCCTGGTCAAAGTAGGACATTTAATGAAAAGTTTCCAATTTCTAGGATCTCCCTGAATTGGGTGCTATTCTTGCTAACACTTTTCAATTTGTAACAGGCCTCTTTTTCTATAAGTGGAGGCTCTCTAGCTTTGAAACTAAATCTTGTCCCAGCCCTGTGGCAGTTATATAATTACCAGTTAACAAATGCTTTCCATGCTGTGATCGAATGGTTTAACACCCAGGGTTTATGAAAGGATATATATATATATATATATATATATATATATATATATATATATATATATATTTTTTTTTTTCCCCTCTAGAGTGATCAGAGATATCTCCACCCTTAAGACATATTCTAAGGTCAAAATGTTCCATGAATCACCCCACTCTCTTAAAAGCATGTTTATAAGTCTCTGGCTTTGCCCTGTCCAATTAAAAGCAAGAAACAAAAATACCCATGAACACTTGCTTATGGGAGTAGGGCTCTATTCTATTATCACTGATCCTGGCATTTTCACTTCAATTGCCATGGCAACCTTATCCAGGGGGTAACCTTGTCTCAAGGATCTATAATGGAATTAGGAACCTTGCCTTTGTGTCTAAAGATGAAATTAAGCTACCTAATCTCCCATGATCAAGAACAAATTTTGTTTTCCATCCCCTTCTTAAAGGCTAGATTTTTTCCCTTGATAAACCTGGCTTTATTATGAATCCTGGCCCTTCTCTCTGTATCACTTTGTGTGTATATTTTTGTTGTTGCTATTATTGTTTTCTGGGAGGGGTGAATCTATTGTTCCCTGATCCATGAACATATTGGTCTCATTTTTAAGCTTATTATTCTGTAGTGGGACATAGCAGTTGCAATAAGTCTTCGTCTCTTGGAGACTAAATTCTTTTTGTATGCCTTTAGATAGGATTTTTTTTCTTTTTAAAATTTTTAGGCTGCAGAGCTCAGTGCTGTCATACTTGTTTGGAGACCTATTTATTACGGAATATTGTAGAGATGGCACTGGTTTTAAAAATTAAATACCAGCAGAAGTAATGCTTACCTGCAAAGAAACTAGTGGGCAGATGATAGTTTTTTTTTTTTCACATTCCTACCTCTCGTTTTTGTAATTCAGGTATTCTTAACTTCTCTGTTCTCTCTGTCTCTCTGTCTCTGTCTCTCTGTCTCTGTCTCTGTCTCTCTCTGTCTCTGTCTCTCTCTGTCTCTCTGTCTCTCTCTCTGTCTCTGTCTCTGTCTCTTTCTCTGTCTCTCTCTGTCTCTGTCTCTCTCTGTCTCTCTCTCTCTCTCTCTGTCTCTCTCTCTCTCTGCCTCTCTCTCTCTCTCTCTCTCTCTCTCTCTCTCTCTGTCTCGCTCTCTGTCTCTCTGTCTCTGTCTCTTTCTCTGTCTCTGTCTCTCTCCCTCCCTCCCTTTCTCTCTCCCCCTTGTCAGTCCAGTGAAAGCTATGGATTTCTTCCTTCTCAGAATAATGTTTTTAAATGAATAAAATAAAATGTATAGAATCACAAAGAAAAGCAATTAAATTGAAATAAAGATCTGATTTTTTTTTCCTGAGAGGTGGAGCATTCCAGAATAAAAAATCAGTTCATGATGTATCACTAGCTTGGCTTGGTGGCAATAGAACCAACCTCAAAGTCAGGCAGACTTGTGTTCAATTCCCACCTCAGATATAAAACATCCTTTGCAAATTTCAAGAACAAATCTAAACCTTCTTCTAAATGAAAATATTCCAAATATTTGAAGATAACTGAAATCATTCCCTAAGTCTTCTCTCTAAGATAAAGAAACCCAGCTCCGTCCACAGATGAAAACATTAGGAACCACTCTGCAAATCTAGTGTAATTTGGAGACCCTGGATTTTCAGGGGAAGAAGCTTGTGAGACTGGGATTCTGCATGCAGATCTTTGGCCCTCTATCTTTAGCTCTGTCATTCCTTTGATTGAAATTATCTTCATGTAGGTTATACCCAAATGCATATAACTCGTCCTATTTCCCCCCCTGAAATCCAGTTTCATGTTTCTAGATAATTGCTGGCCATCTCCACTTGAAGATTCTGTTGGCATCTAAAAGTGAATTCATTCTCTTTTTGCCCAGACTTATCCTTCCTCTTGTCATCCTTATCTTTGTGAATGGCACCAAATCACTCAGATTTACAATCTCAGAGTTTTTCTTTACTCTTCTCTCTCCTTCTCTAATCACTTGTTCTATATGTACAAGGTCATTCAGCCCTGTTTATTCTTTTTCAAACATCTCTCTTAAATCTCTCCTTTTCACTTAGTGCATACCACCAATACCCTCGTTACCTCATACCTGTACTGTTCCAATAACCTCCTAACTGGTCTTTCTGCCTTCAGTTTTTCCCTTCTCTAATCCATCTTTTGTGCTGCTTCCAAATTTATCTTCCTCAAAATGCACACATTTGCTTACACTACTTACTTCCATGCTCTAAAACCTTCAATAACTCTCTACTAAATATAGAACAAACTACAAACTCCATTAACTGGCATTCAAAGATCTCACCATATGGATCTAAATGATCATTCCAGTCTTATTTAATGCTAGTTTTTTTCTTACATTCTAGTCAAACCAGACTACCATCTGTTCCTTAATATTGCCCAGCTCTATCCACTACCATTAATTTGGTGAGCTATGTCTCACTCCAGGAATGATTATCCCTTCATATCTCTGTCTGTCAAAATCCTTCTCTCCCTTCAAACCCTTGTTGAGGTAGTATTTCCATCATGAAGCTTTCTTTGAACCCTATAGACAGTATACTCTACTCACCTTCTCACGTTCCCTACATTCTGTGGTTCAGTCAAACTGGCCTGCTCATTGCATAACTTTATCTCCTCTTACCATGCCTTTGCCCCGGATATATCCACTCATCTGGAAACAAATTCCCTCAGGCTTCCACATCTTCACCTCTTTGATTTTTTCCCAAACTCAGATTAAGCACCATCTTTTTACATGAAGTCTTTCCTGATTCCCATACTGACCTTAAATTTAAAATTAACCCTAAAGTACTTTTTGTATACTAGTTGTCACCTCTGATAGAAGAGGGCAGGAATGGATTTCATTTTCATCTTCATATCTCCTATGCCTACCATAGTTTCTGATACATACTAGGAGTTTAATAAATGATGGCTATTTGATCAGCTGACCTGTTCTCTACCTTTCCTCTGTTTTCAAATCTCTTGTCTTACTCTAATAATCCCTTTTATATGTATTGCTTGCTAACTTTTATTTTAATATATTTGTGTCCATGTCTTATCTTCATAGTAGATTCCAAACTTCTGGAGTTGACAAGTTGTGTGTTTTAATCTATGTCAATAGTGCCTAGAGTACCTTGCACATAGTTAACAAATGTTCAATGGATTAAGTTGTGGCTATTTTGAAATTGAATGCTTTTGTATTTAATCCCAGTTCAGTTTAGGTAGAAGAGGATATGTATTCTATTTTAAAACCTTTCATAATGCTTCAGATCTTTTCCTTCTAATAGAATACTTGCTATGAGAAAGAATGTTTTCTTAGGCTTCCTGTAATGGTAATGGGAATTTGAAGATCTTCCCTGTCCCTTAAGAAACCTAAGGGAATTTGAAGACCTTCTCTGCTTTGAAAATATACTCTACCCCCTAATAGACTAAATGTGGTCACATAGAGCCTGTGGTGGGAGAAGTTTGCTGAAGGGTGGAACAGAGCTCACAGGAAGCTGGGAGTCAGGGCAAGGTAGACAGTTGGGAGGAGAGGATGCTTCTGAGAGAGGTAGATAGACTTAGTAAATATTGGTCTTGTGTTAGTTCATGGGAAGGCTAAAGGATGGTGTGGCTCTCTGCTATGTTGTGGTGCATTAACATCTTTTTTTTCTCAATAGCTTCAATCAATTTATTAAAAGAAATGATTAGTTAAGCATCTGCAATGGTGACTTCAATTTCTATACCTGGTTCAATGCTGATAGAAATGATCTGTTTAACATTTTCAGAAGGACTGTGCAAATCAATAAGATGTTTGTGGATTCTCATCTGGAACCAATTGAAAGTCTTTGAACCTTCACCACAAGGAGTTTTTCTAGCTGTCATTTGAAGTCTTGGTGGGCATTCAAACAGGTCCCTTCACTTTCAAGTTCTTTTCTTTGGCTCCTCTAATTAGTCAGTACATACTTTCTCGAGTGATTTCATGTTGCAGCTGGTCAGGGTGATATGGATCTGGTGAATGGCCACTTTGAGCTCCACAAGGGTATTGCTGGTGTCTTTGAATGCCATGGTTGCAGAGTGGCTTCCTGACCAACTTATTCCTTGGTGAGAGTGAACAGCGGTGAGTGAGGAAGAGGAGAGGCAGAGACTGCCGACTCCATGCGGCTGGTAACTTCTATGTTGCTATGATGGATTTAGTTTCCTGGTGTTGGGATTTGGTTTTCTGGTATCTGAATAAATGTTTTGCTTCTTTTTTCTATATGGAGAATCTGTTATATTTTGAGATTGAACACCATGAAGGTATATTTATAGTGACCATGGGTGCTGTGAATATTGCATTGGTACTACCCTTCCTCATAAAATGATGTCCTTCAGAAATCTTAAATATGATGACTTTTTCTAGGCTAATTTGGCATAATTTTAGATTGGGGAATAGAAAGTAGAGAATTCTAATATGCAAGGTAGGACCAGAGGAACAAAAAACTAGTGAAAGAAAAGTATAGCAATAAATGTCTACTGGGTTAAAATAGTGCACTGACTTGGGGCAAAGAATTGTAACATGCATCAAAAGTAAAGAAAACATAATAAATTACTATTACCAGGAAGAAAAAAAGAGCAGCTACTTAATCTTCCTGTTTCGAACTGAAAACCTGGTATCGCAAGCTCATTTTCTCCTTTGTGAGATCTGAAGTGATTTTAGACAAAAGTAAGTCTAATATTTTTTTTTCTTTGGCTCTATGTGGTTGCATTATTGAGCACGATTGCATGTTTCTAGTAAATATCTTCTTATCTGCCCTTTCCCTACAACTCAGTCATTCCCCATTGCTTCTGTTTACAGTCTTCCTAATCTAGGCTATGAGGAAAGAGAAGAAATGCCAACAAGTCTAAATATTGAAAGGTCATGGTAGTCACACTTGCTAGTTTCCTTTTCAGCATGCATTAGACATTACAACCTTGGCTGGATCTCTTTCCGCTTTTAGATATTAAATTGATATTTTGCCATTTTCTCTTCAGGAGGCAATTTTCAAGAATATAAAAGGGTGTAGGAGGACATGGAAATGGAATTTATGTAACACCCAAGGGAATTTTCAAGCCATAGGTAGTTGAGGAAGAAGAGGAACAGAACCCGAGTGAGGACCCTGCTTTGTCTGCCTGTGGTTTCTGTTCCCTTGTTGTGTTTAAAATATACACACATCAGCACAAAAACAACTTCAATTCTGTAGGTGGATTTTTATTTCACTGAAGTTTGGCTCTGGGGACTGATGAATCTCTTTGCACAGCTGTTGTTGGTGCCTGTCTTTCCCATCTCCCTCCTTCCTCTGACTCCCCACCCTGCAGTGCACTGCTGCTAACATTCCTGTTGTATCTGGCAGAGGAAATACTGACATTCTGAGCAAGAGGGATGCTATTCTTACAGACTCATAGAAATCTGGATTTATGGAGAATAGGGTGAGTATAAGAAGTTTAACAAGGACACTAAGGTAGATAGTGATGAGTTCCTCTCTAAATCTCCAATGGAAGAAGTGCTCACACCAGTTAGTCATCATGCTCCCTTCACACATGATGCCCCAGACATCTCTCTCCCCCCACCCCCTACAAACATCTTGCTTGCTAGCTACTCCTACTAGAATGCAAGCTTCTTGAGGGCAGGGCTTGTGTTTCTTTTTGCTTGTGTTTATATTCCAAGCATATAGCATAGTACCTGGCAGCTAGGTGACATAGTGCATAGGGTGCTTGGCCCAGAGTCACAAAGATCATAGTTGTATGATCCTAGGCAAGTCTTAACTTCTATTTGCCTTAGTTTCTTCAACTATAAAATAGGAATAATAATAGCAACTACCTTGCTGGGTTATTGTGAGAACAAATGTGATAATATTTATAAAGCACTTATCACAGTGCCTGACGCATAGTAGGCACTATATAAATATTCTCTTTATCACCATCATCATCATCATCATCATCATTGTCAAGTAGAGGTGTGGTAGTCATTCTCTTAGGGAATTTCTTGCCTCATAGCAAACCCTCATGAACTGAAATATTGAACACTGTTTCTAGCTCCTTCCTTGGTCCTTCTTAGATTATAAATAGGGATTTCCTAATGGGTATACAGATTAGGGCAGCTAGGTGGAACAATGGATAGAGTTCTAGGTCTGATGTCATGAAGACCTGAGTTCAAATTGGGCCTCAGATACTAGCTGTGTGACTCAGGGCAGGTTTGCTTAATCCTGTTTGCCTCAGTTTCTTCATCTGCAAGTAATGGCAAACCACTCTAGTATCTTTCCTAAGAAAACTGCAGATGGGGTCATGGAGAGTCAGACATAACTGAAATGACCGAAAAAAAAAAAAAACCCAACCCTGAACCTACCAGATTAGAGTGCTGCTTAACTGGTTTGACTTGATGGCATCTAGGAAGGCTTCCTTTCTCTATAACAGAACTCATACCCAAGTTTTAATTCTACCATTAAAATTATCAGCAAAGGGGCGGCTAGGGGGTGCAGTGATTCTTTAAAGCGCTGGCCCCAGAGTCAGGAGGACCCGAGTTTGGTTCTGGCCTCAGACACTTAACACCCTCCCCCCCCCCACACACAAACTAGCCGTGTAACCTTGGGCAAGTTACTTAACCCTAATTGCCCTCCAAAAAGGCAAAAAAAAAAATTATCAGCATAGTTCCTGGCTTAATAAATGCTTATTTTCCTTCATTACTTTGGAACTAGTTGTAATCTTTTTCTTATTTTCCAATTTTAACATATAGGATCTCAGACTCAAAAAATTTTAGAGTTGGTAGGGACCTCAGTGACCACCTAATCCAATTTGTTCATAAAAAAGAAGTCCCACTAAATTTCATCCAATAATGGGTCAGCCCCAGATTTTGCCTGAAGGTGTCCAGTGAGAGAGGATCCTCTGCTTCTTGAGGCAGCCCATCCAACTTTTTGGTCACTCTAATTGTTAGGAAGATTTTAAATCTCAATTTATTTTTCTTTAACTTTCATCCATTGCTTCTAGTTCTGCCTTCTAGGGCCACACACAATAAGTATAATCTTTCACTTGATAGCCTTTCAAAAATAATCAATCAATAAACATTCATTAAATGTCTACTATGTGCCAAGTGCTGTGCTAAGTGCCAGGGATACAAAAAAAGGCAAAAGGTTAACCCTCAAGGAGATTATAATCTAATGGGATGAAAAGATATACAAAGTAAGCTATATACAGAATAAATAGGAGATAATAAAAAGAAGGAAGGCACTGTAATCAAGATGGGTTAAGGAAGGCTTCCTTTAGAAGGTAGGATGTTAGTTGAGACTTAAAGAAATATAAGGAGGTGAGATCAAGTTAGTCAAATCAAAGGGGGAAAGAGTGTTAAAGGCAAGGGGAGCAGTTGAAGAAAATGCCCAGAGCTAAGAGATGGATTCTTGTTCATGGAACTGCCAGGAGGCCAGTGTCACTGGAATGAAGAGTACATGTTGGGGAGTAAGGTAGAAGAAGACTTGACAGGTAGGAGGGGGGCTTGGTTATTATTATGTCCTCCTTGAACCTTCTTTCCTCTAGTGTAAAGACCCCCAGGACTTTCTATTGATTCCCACATGACATGAACTCAATGACCATCACCATTTGGACTGTGCCATTCCTTGGGCATTATCCAGGTTATCAGTCTTTTCTAAAATGAGTACCCAGAATTGAACCCAAGACTATAGATGCCTTCTTTCTGTATAGAGTACAGAGGGACTATCACCTTTTTCTACCTGGCATCTGTGCTTCCCAAGCTGCCCAAGATTGCATTGGCTTTTTTGGCAGCTCTGTCACTTTTGACTCCTATCAAGCTTGTAAGCCACTAAAACCCCATCCATCTTTTTTGGATAAACTACTCTCTAGCCTTGTTCCCAGTGCTTTATTTACACCATCCCTATTAAATTCCATCTTAGAGATGGCCTAGGGTGCTAATGTGCTCTCTTTCTAACCTGTCATTTATTTTACTCTGTTCTTTTCAAACCTGTTATTTTACCAATGAAATCATGAGTCCAGTTCATGTCAATGTCTTTTCAATCTAAAGTTCATTCCTTCTGGATAAAACAGAACAAAATAAGAATTAAACAGCTGTCTTCTCTTGTCAGTCATCTTTATCCTTTCGATCCTTAGCAGGATATTCTTATCCTTTTTGATCTTCCTCTTTCCCTCAATATAATGAAAAACAAAGCGAAACACACAAACCAAACAAAAAAACCCTTTTCTCTCATCTTTAGCTTTCTTCACTAGCCTCATATCATCCTGAAATTTTGCATTCGTCATATTATTTTTACAGGACTTTTCCATGCTCTTATATTCACATCTCCTAAGCTTGAGTATTCTACAAGGCTCTCTCCTGGGCTCTCTTCTCTTCTTGCTCTATACTATTTCACTTAGTGATCTCATCAGCTTCCATAGTTTTAGTTTAGAAACATCATATCTATGCTGATGTTTCTAACATGTATTTTTTTCCCACCCCAATCTCTCTGCTGACCTCCAGTCTCAAATCTCCAATTTCCTTTCAGATATCTTGAACTGTGTCCAGTAGACATCTTCAACTCAGCATGACCAAAACAGAATCCAGTGTTTTTCCCCCTTAATAATGGTAATAATGAATATTTATACAGGGCTTAATATTTGCCAAGTGTTTTGTAATTATTATCTCATTTGAGACTCAGAACAATTCTGGGAGGTAGGTGCTCCTATGGTTCCCATTTTATAGATGATGAAATTGAAGCAAAAGAGATTAAGTGACCAGCCTAGGGTCACACGTAGTAAGTGTCTGAAGCTGGATTTCAACTCAGGTCTTTCAGACTCCAGGCCCAGAAACCCATCTACTGTGCCACCTAATTGCCTCATAACTTTTGTTCTCTCTGAACTTCACTATTAGTATTGAGGTTGCAAACATATACTGGGTATTCCACACTGACAATCTCAGTGTGATCCTTGACTTCCTCACTCTTTCTCACCCTTCTCCTTTCTCACCCTGACCATCTGTTGCCGAGACTTGTAGTTTTCACCTTTGCAACACTTCTCAAATATGATTCTCCTCTAGTACTGTCATTATCCTGCTACAGGCCCTTGTCATCTGGACTATAGAAATAGCCTTCTGATGAGTCTGCATTCCATGAGTCTTTCCTCACTACATCTAAATTCCTTCATAACCTACCCCTCTCTACTTTTCCAGTCTCCTTATGCCTTTCACCTTCCCCTGCACCTTACATATAACTCTTTCCAGGATCTCTTCAATCTAGTGACAATGGTCTCCTTGCTGTTCCACAAACAAGGCATTCCATCACAACAGCTCTGGACATTTTCTCTGGCTGTCCCCATTCCTACAAAGCTTTCTTTCTGCATCTCTACCCTCTGGTTTCCCAAGCCTCCTTCAAATCCCAACTAAAACCTCACCTTCTACATGGAACTTTTCCTAATCTGTTTTACTTCTAATACCTTGTCTGTTCATTATTTCCTATTTATCCTGCATGTAGCTTGTTTGTACATATTCATGTATTTGCTCTAGATTTGTACATAATCATGTATTTGTACATATTCATATATTTTCACTTGATTGTGAGCTCCTTGCAGACACAGATTGTCTTTTACTTTGCTTTGCATCTTCTGCACTTGGGATTGTCTTTTACTTTTGTTTGTATCTTCCACACTTGGCACAGTGCTTGGCACATGGTTTGTGCTTAATAAATGCTTATTTTTGACTGGTTTTTATACTCACTCTGTCACCCACCCTTGCTTCATCTTTTGTATATATTTTATAACTTAAGTTGATTGATGAGTTATTTATTGTCTATAGATTCTGATTTCTTTAGATAATTCTTCTTTTTCTTCTTTATTGGAATTGTTTCCTTTTGTGTCCCTAGAATTTTTTTCTTGACACTACTCTCTATCTCCTGTTTAATCATAAAGTGTTTGCCTATTGTTAAGTCTGATTAACATGTTCCATGTTCTTTAATTTTTGTTGTAATATTTCTCTTTATATATAGGTCATGTATCCATTTTGATTCATTTTGGTAAATGATATAAGGTATTAGTCTATGCCTGATTTCTGTCAGAGTGCTTTCCAGTTTTTCCAATAATTTTTACCAAATAATGAATTCTTATCCCCAAAATGTAGGTATTTACTCTTGTTAAATACAAGATTACTATGTTTATATGCTGCCATTAATTATATATCTACTCTGTTTCACTGAGCTACCTTTCTATTTCTTAGCCAGTACAAGATAGTTTTGATAATTAAGGTCTTATAATTTAGTTTAAGATCTGGTACTGCTAAATCTCCTTCCTTTATATGTTTATCTTTTTAAAATTTTTTTTAAATTTTAGACAAATACTATAACTTAAATACATAATAAGAAAAGAAAAAGAAACATTATAAACTTAAATATGAAATAAAAAAAGAAAAACCATTCCATGTGCACAACAGAACATAGGAGAGGATTAAAAAATATATAGCAATAACTTATTTCAAGAAAACCTATATATTAAATACTGTGTATTAAGTTGAAAGCTGTCCATCTTTTCTTTGCTTCCTTCTAGGTTTTCTTTTGTTCTCTGCTGTACATTTTTTACTTTGTTCTTTTTTCCCCTTTCCTCCCCCCTACCCACTATCCCATGGCTACAACTGAGCATGGATATATTTATATATAGGTATTGATATATGCATACACACACAAACATATATATATATATACATACATACATATATAAAGACATACTTTTCCTAAGAGATTCTACTTCTAATCATGTTTTTATGTTTATCTCTTTTTAGCTATTTCTCCTAACTCCTCTACTTCTACCTGCTACTTGCCCCACTATTACTTAACCTACATTTACTGGAACAATTCCTCCCATCCCCCCAAATCTAAACACCCTTTTGGACACCCTTATTTTTTTTCCCTAGTCTGTACTCTCACTTCTAAAGTTCCCTCCATTATCCTCCCATTCCCCTAAATCTAAACACCCTTCTATATCCTCTTTTTAGTCTATCCCCTCCCCCTCCCCCTAAAGATCTCTCCTTTGTCCTCCCCCTTCCCTATCCTCTTAGAGTTTTATTTCCTTTTTAAATTGAGAAGATTTTATACTTTCCTAGATGTATACTTATTTTCATCTCTTAAACCCATTTCTGATGAAGGTAGGTTTCCAGAACTAACGGTTGCCCTCTCCACCATCTAATTCCTCTGTATTTGTTCTTCCTCTTGCAACTCATTTGTATAGGATAATTACTCTTTTAGCTGTGCTTGTACAGTTTTACTTCTTTTAATTTTTCAAATGCTTTATTAACTTCATATTTACATCATTAATTTCTGCCAGATTTTGAGTTACAAATTTTCTCCCTGTTTTTCTGCTACCCACCACCCCAGAATAGCAGTCCCACAGGATATCCCCTCCTCCAATCTGCTCTCTCCCATATCTTCTCCCATACCCCCTTAGACTTTTCCACTAGGGAATGGTGGATCTCTATGTCCCAGTGCCTGTATATCTTCTTTCCCAATTACATGTAAGATAATATTAATAATAATAATATATGTATATATAATTTTAAACATTTGATTTTAAAACTTTGAATTCCAGATTCATTCCCTTCCTCCCTTGTCACCCACTCTTACTGGAAAGATAAGCAGTTCAGTATAGATTGCACATGTGTAGCTAATGCAAAACATTAACATAGTAGATATATTGTAAAAGACTAACTATATTTCCCTCCCTCCTATCCCACCTCCCACTAGTTCTATTCTCTACTTTGATCCCATCCCTTTTCAAAAGTGAGTGCTTCCAACTTCCCTCCCCCCACAGCCTGCCCTCCCTTCCAGCATCCCCTCTCTCATCCCCTTCCCCCTACTCTCCTGTAGGGTGAGATACCTTATTAGTGTGCATTTCAGTCCCTCCCTGAGCCAAATTCAGTGAGAATAAGGTTGACACATTCCCTTTTGCCTTCCTATTGTTCCCCTCCATTGTAACCCTTTACCCTTGCCTCTTCTTTATGAGGTAGTTTACCCCATTCTATCTCTCTCCATCTCCTCTCATTGTATTCCTCTCTCACCTCTTAATTTCCCCTTTTAAGTATCATCCCTTCCTATTAAATTGGTCCTGTGCCCTCTATCTATGTGTACCTGTAACCATATATACACATATTCACACATATATTCATATGCCCATATACCCTCCAATATAGACATATATATATATTTCTATTCCCTTTAACTATTTTCATACTGAGAAAAGTTTCATAAGCTACAATTGTCATTTTCCCACATAGGAATGTTAATAGTTCAACTTTAATCAGTGGCTTATAATTTCTTTTCCCTCTTTACCTTCTCAAGCTTCTCTTGCTTCTTGTATCTGGATGTCAAAATTTCTATTCAACTCTGCTTTTTTCATTAAGAATGCTTGAAAGTCTTCTATTCCACTGAATGACCATATTTTCTCTTCAAAGATGATACTCAGGTTTGCTGGGTAGGTGATTCTTGGTTTTAATCCCAGATCCTCTGCCCTCTTGAATATCCTATTCCAGGCCCTTCGATCCCTCAGTGTAGAAGCTGCCAGATCCTGGGTTATCCTGATTGTGTTTCCACAATATTCAAATTGTTTCTTCCTGGCTGCTCATAATATTCTGCCTTGATCTGTGAATTCCAGAACCTGGCTATAATATTCCTAGGAGTTTTCTTTTTGGGATCTTTTTCAGGAGTTGATCGGTGGATTCTTTCAACCTTTATTTTGCCCTCTGGTTCTAAAACATCAGGGCAATTTTCCTTGAGAATTTCTTGGAGGATGATTTCTAGGTTCTTTCTTTGATCATGGCTTTCAGGTAGTTCAATAATTTTTAAATGATCTCTCCTGTAACTATTTTCCAGGTCAGTAGTTTTTCCCATGAGATATTTCACATTGCCTTCTATTCTTTCATTTTTTGGATCTGTTTAACATCATCTTGTTTTCTCTTTAGCTTCCCTTTGCTCCAATCTAAATTTGAGGGAACGATTCTCCTTATTAAGCTTTTGAGATTCTTTTTCCACTGGGCAAATTCGACTTTTCAAGGCATTCCTCTTCTCATTGCCTTTTTGAGCCTATTTTGACAATTGAGTCAGTCTGTTTTATAAGGTGTGATTTTCCTTAGTCAGGCTGTTGACTCTCAGTTTGTAATTTTTTTGCATTGTTCTCATTTCTCTTCCCAAATTTTCCTCCACTTCTCTTATCTACTTCTTAAGTTCCTCTATGGCCTGTAACCAGCTTGTATTTTCCTTTGAAGCTTTTGGTGCAAGACTTCTGACTTCACTGTCTTCTTCCTGTTCCATGCTTTGCTCTTTTTTGACCCCAAAATAGGAGTCTAATGTTGAAATCTTCTGTTTGTTTTACTTCCTTTGTCTGGTCATATTGTCCCTCAGTCACTTGACCCCTGGGCTTTTTGCCACAGTAGGACTCTGCCACCAGGCAGGGGATCTTTCATCCCAAATTTTGGGGTTTTCTCAGCTGCCAGAGCTACTAGTTGGGTGCCCTATCTGAGGCCTCCACACACTCTGGCAAGCTGGTCATGACCCAGGACCTCCAACCTAGATCGCAATCCAGATCCAAGCAGGTTAAAGCAAGAGTGATTACCCCTCAGACTGGCCTCTTGGTCCCCCTACACTCTTCAGGCCAGGAGCTGAGGCTGCAATGTGGCACCTGTGCAGCATCTCAGAGGCTTCTCGCCCTGGGGGCAAAACTGATGCACTCCCACCTAATGGGTCCCAAAGTCCAGACTGCACTGACCTCTCACTTTGTCCTTTGCATCTATGTGTTGATGAATCTGGAAACAGCCACAGCTGCTGGTGATCTGGAGTCCCTCCAGCCACTGGCTGGTCAGGCCCACCCTAGGGCTAAAACCTCAGCTCTTGAGTGGCTGGGCTCAGCTCCCAGAGTGCCATGCTGGCCAATTCCTTCTGGCCTGCTGGCTGTCCTCAGCAGGAGGTTAGCTTCTCTGCATCATTTTGTGGGTTCTGCAGCTCCAAAGTTTGTTTAGAGTCCCATTTTACATGGATTGGGGAAAGTGGAGACAGGAGCCTGGTGGAGGTCCTTCTTCTACTCTGCCATCTTGACTCCACCTGTACAGTTTTACTTTTGAAAGTCATATCACACTTAGTTCTACCCCAGTCTTACTTATAAGCTACCTAATTACTAGTAACAATTTTAGATATAGGTTTTACATTTTCCATACATAAAAGGTAAGCATTTTTTATTGAGTCTCTTGTAACCAGTCATTGGTATGTACCTTATATTTCTCTTGGCTCTGGTATTCAAATCTTCTATTGAGTGAAGGGCTTTTTTTTAAAACAGAGTCCTGAAAGTCTGATAGTTGATTAAATGTCCATTTTTTCCATTCAAAATGATGCTTAACTTTGCTGGGTATGATATTTTTGGCTAGAGGACCAGTTTTTTTGCTCTTTGACATATAGTGTTCCAAGACCTGGGATCTTTTAGTGTCACCAATATTAGGTCTTATGTGATTTTAATTGTAGTACCATTATATGTAAATTGTTTTTTTTCTTGTTGTTTGCAATGTTTTGTCTTTGATTTGGGGGTTTAGGGAATTTAATTATAATGTTCCTGTGAGTTTTCCTTGTAGGATCTCTTTCAGGTTGTGATCAGAGGATTTTTTCTAATTCTAATTCTCCCCCTTGTTCTAATGCTTCAGGACAATTTTCTTTAATTATTTCTTGTATTATTATATCAAGATTCTTTTTTTATCAGGAATTTCAGATAGTCCAATTATTCTTATGTTTTCTCTTCTTGATCTCTTCTTTAGATTCATTGTTTTTCTTATGAGATGTTTCACATTGTCTTCTATTTTTTCGTTTTATATATATATTTTATATTTATAATATTATATATCATACATCATTATATTATGTTATGTATTACATAGTTATATATAATTATATATTGTATCATATTTGTATATAATATTTATATTTATTATATATTTTAAATATATATATTTAATGTCTTCATCTCTTATAACTTGACTGATTTTCTGATTTTCAAGGAGTCATTTTCTTCCTTCAGATTCTTGATCTTCTTTTCTAACTGGTTAACTTTTGTGTCATAATTTTCTTATTTTTCTTATATTATTCTTTTTAAAGTTTTCTTCAATCCTTCTTATTTGATTTTAAAATTCTTTTTAAAGTTCTTCAATGAATTATTTTTTGGCAGGTGACCATTTGACATTACTCTTTGGGGTAGAAGAGGTTTTTTTTTGTTTCTGTACCCTCCTCTGAAGATGAACCACAGTCTTCTCTATTCCCATAACAGCTCTCTATGGTTGAATTCTTTCTCCTTTGCCTGTGCAGTTTTTGTGGCAATAATTTAATTTTTATAATCATCTCTGGTCCTGAGGTATGGGGAAACAGTGCCTCTGGCATCTGTTTCTCTCCAGTTCTCCCCTCTGACCTTGAACTTAAACCAAGACTGCCAGCATCTTAGATAAAATTATGATTTTTATTATATTGACCCTACCTACCTATGAACAATTGATATTTCTCTAATTATTCAAATCTGATTTTATTTGCATAAAGAATTTTTAAAATATAATTTTGTTCATATTGTTCAGCTTAGAGAATCCAATCTATTCTTTAGAATCCTTTGAAATCTCTTTCTTCTACTCTATTACTAATTCTAGGACATTATGGTCATTTCTCTCCTAGGTTTCTATCTTTTATACTCTAGTAACTATCTTCTCTTTGTGGGTTAGAATTAAATCAGTAGTGGAAATTTCCATTGTCTCCTCTGCCTCCTCTTCCTTTTCCTCCTTCTTCTCCCTTTCCTTCTCTTTCATTCTCTTCCTTCTCCTCCTCATCAATATTTTATAATTTGTAAGACATTTTAAAATATGTTATTTTATCCTCATAGCAACTGTCTGCCAACCTGGGAAGTAGACATTACTACTATCCCCATTTTACAAATGATGAAAGTCATGCAGATAGAAGCTGTAACTTGTCTTAGGTCAAGCATTTAGTAAGCAAGGCCAGAATTGAATTTAGGTCTTCCAGATTATAGGCTCAACAGAGTATCTACTGTGCCACCTAAGTCTTAACTTTTGAAGAAAAAAGTGATCATGAAAGCAGGAAGAAGCTATATGCTGATTTACTTTTGTCAGAACAAGTGTTCCAATTTATGTCTGATTAGTTGAAGTCCTCCATATTTATATCATGCATCTATTACAGCTTTATGATCTATTTTCTGGCATCATCATTTGTAATATATTTCTTCTTTCTCAGTGCCTGAGTCTTCTTTGACCTGGAACAGCTTACTATCTCCATGATCACAGAATATCCTTTCCAAAGGCTCCCATTGCTGAGTTTATCTTGAAGCCTTCATTTTGTGGAGAGGTCCATTCTGGCCTGCTTTTTCTGACCCTGTTTATGACTTTTTCTGAACTTTAAAAACATTCTCTACACTCCTTTTCAGCTTCTTTTTGTATTTTGCCTTAGCCCATTCAAATATATGCTCATTTTAAAATTTTTCTTGGATTTTTATCCCTCACATTTAGCACAATGTTTGTTACTAGTAAATGCTTATTTCTTCCCTCCCTTCCTCCCTCTATCCCTCCTCTTCCTTCCTTCCTTTTTTCCTTCCCCTCTTTCCTTTTCCTCTCCATCACTGTGTTTCCTGTCCAAGTGGATTATATTATATTTGGATAACAAAAATCATTTCCATTTATTCTTTCATTAAACTTTACCCAAATACCTTTCTCTGTACTTCCTTTCTCTGATTCTTAGATTTCTTTGAATGAATATTTATTCTTTACAGTTCTGCCCTGCCAAGTTTGTTCATGTTTCTCTGTCTCTTATGAATAAGGTAAACGCATTAAGAACTATATTTTAGTAATATCTCATTCCATCAAGTCTCAGTGATACCAATGAAGCCAAATTTGTCATCTACTTCACATTTTCACTTAGGGTCAGCCCTGTGCATAAGTCTTATGCTTGGACTGGTATTTGAAACAGAGGAAGGAGAATTCTCTCATTGTCAATTAATAGAACAAATATGTATTAAGCACACAATATGTGCAAAACACTGTGCTAGGTGATGAATGCATAAAGATTAAAAATGTTATACATGATGTCAAGGAGCTTTCAGCATAGTGGAGGAAGGGCAGGCAAGATATATCATATAGTCAGATAATTATAAGATCAGAAGTGGTGGAAACAAAAGAAGATATGCAGAAAAATGTGCTCCAAGGAAATTTTCTTTTTTTGTCAGTCTGCTGTTGATGTTTTTCTTTTTTACATCACATTCATTTATGAATATATCCACTTCCAACTGCCTCCCCAGAAAGCCTTATGTTCTATGGAAATTTGATATGAAGTAGAATACTTTCAGCTGTGAGAATGAAGGAAGGCTACATGCAGAAGATGCACCTGAGCTGAGCCTGAACCTCAAAGACCAATAAGGTTTCTCCAAGATGGAGATAAAGGGAGAGGGCGATCGCTCACTTTGGCAACAGATATACTCAAAATGAGAAGGAAGAGCTTGAATATAAATATCCAGCCAAGAGATCCATGTAGTCACTTGGGAACCTAAGTGGATTTATGTTTTTTTTTTTCCTAGAACAAAATGCAAAAGAGGAAGGTAGAAAACTGCTTATGTAGCTCTACCAAGCAAGGTACCATGGACAACAGTTACTATGTGAAGAATAAAAACATCAGGAGAGACGCAGGAGTTCCCAAGCCAAACAAACAAACAAAAAAACAACCTGCCTCAGATGTCTCCATAAAAATTCACAAAGTAAGTGTGACAAACAAGATGAACTAAGCATCATAATATAAGAAGGCAAAATGTTCTAAGATATCACTCAAAAATGATAAGATGAAACCCGCAAGTGGAATATGACTCTTGAAGTATATACTGTATTCAAAAGAAACAGGAAAGGTAAAAGATTGAGAGTTCACTAACACTGCATATTAATATATTTTTTTGATTGTTTTAGTCATGTCTGACTCTGTGACCCCATTAGAGATTTTCTTGGCAGAGATACTGGAGTGGTTTGCCATTTCCTTCTCTAACTCATTTACAGACAAAGAACTGAGGAAAACTGAGTTAAGTGACTTGCCCAGCGTCACACAGTTAGTAAGTGTGTGAAGACAGATTTGGACATAGGAAGATGAGTATTCCTGATTCTAGGTCCCCCACTGTATACACTGTACCACATACCCACCCTTAAAAATAAATACTTATTAAATATTTAAGAATAAGTTAGGGATAAAATATGGTGAAGAACAGTATAGTGTGGATAAAAGAGTCATAAAGAGAAGCAACATTGCCATCAGAATATACTGTAGACCACCTGGACAGAAAGAAGAAATAACAACTTTAGCATATGTGACAAGTCTGCCACAGTTCCATAATATAGTAGTGATAGGTGACATCAGTTATTTGGAGACCACTGGAATTCTCTTCCACAAACTGAACAGATAAGACTTATTTGCTTCACTTTCATAATAATTTTATCTTCCACAAGATGGAAGCACCAAAAAAGGGGAATTCTCTTTTGCTTTTGATTCCTACACATAAATTGCTGGAGTAGAAATGACAGGAATTATGGGGAACAGTGACGATTTCATCCTTTAATTTGTGATGGAGGGGAGGATAATTGTATACTTTATTTGTGGAAAACAGAGTTTAGATCACTTCATGATAGACCAGGCAGGATAATCTGAACTATCATCACATAGAGGAAGTAAACCAGTAGCATTTGGAAGCCCTCAAAAATGAAATTCTGAAGATAAAAGAAACAATTCTGATGAAGGATGAAAGAGGAAGTTATCAAAGACATCAATTTGGGTGCACAGAGAGCTAATAATTCAACTTAGATTTAAAAATGACATCTACATTTGATGAAATTGAGGGCATGTAATAGAGGAGTAAAGTAGCACATGGCCCAATTAGAAGAATTTCAGAAACACTGAAGTTTAGAATGAGATGAGGCTGGCAAAAAAAAAATGCCAAGGGGAACAACAAGGATTTTTTGTAGCTGCAATTGGGAAGAATGGTGATCAAAGTAGAAACAGACAAGGTTGCTCAGTATCTATCAGATGATAACAAAGAAAAAGAAAGCTGAGTTGCTCAAACTTGCACTATATATATATTCTGCCAAAGACTATGAATTTTGGGTTAGAAAGAAAAGAAAAAAGTGCCAATACAAGTGTAAAGCAATGGTAAGTAAGGAGCTATTAAAAGAGCATCCAGCTACCCTGGATGAGTTCAAGTCACAGAGTCCTACATGCTCTGATACTGAAAGAACTGAGAGATGTAATAGCCAAGCCAGAATCAGTAATCTCACATATTTCCCATAATCTTTCATACATCCCATAGGACTGAAGGACAAATGTTCTAGTTTGGGGGAAAAATTGAGTCTAAAAGTTTTTTGACCAGTAAGCTTGACTTAATTTCCTAGGTGAAATTGAAATATCATTAAAGGGATGATTAGTGATCCTATAGGAGAAAAAGTGATCCCAAAGAGCTAGCATAGCTTCACAAAGTGCATGGCATGCCGTACTAACCTTTTATCTTTTATTGACTGGGTTATTAGGTAAGTCAGGAGACTGCTATAAATATAGCTTACCTATACTTTAGGCAGACATTTGATGGTTTCTTTTGCTATTTTTACATAAAAGAAGTAGTCTATACAATAGTATGATTTGGTAAATTTAGAAATAGTAGAGTAGATATGCACAACTCTTCTTTTCCCTAGACCCATTGGCCAGAGACAAAGAATAGTCATGGAAAAGTTAAAGGTCAATATAGAAAGAAGTCTTCCAGGAAGTTTCCCAGTAATCTTTTCTGGTTGATATTTTTATCATGATTTTGATAAAGATGGAAGGCCCATTCAATTTGCAGGTGACACAAAACTTGGAGAAGTAGTTGACACATAGTAGGATAGACTCCAGATTGAATTAGCTCTTGACAAGATAGAACTTTGGACCAAACTGACCAAGTTGAAACTTCATACAGATAAACATAAAATTTTATACTTGGTTTCAAATAATCAAATTCATAAGCACAAGCTAGAGACATGGCTGGACAGAATTTCACCTAAACAAAATCTGAGAGTGGAATAAGTGGAATAATTCTAAGTGTATTGCTATATGGCAGCTAAGAGAGTTGATGCACTGTTTTCTGTATTTAAAAAGTTATATTCTTCAGTGCTTAGGGTTTTGATAATCTTGTAGTTTGTTTTGGTTTGCAGTTTGCCACATCAGGTTTTCAGTTCTGTCTCCTGCATTTTAGAAGGTTACTGAGAAGCTGGAGACCCTCCAGAGCAGGACACATAGGAGGTGAAAGACCTTAAGTTCATATCATGGGAGAATTATTGGAAGAAATGGGACATGGTTAGCCTGGGAAGAGAAAACATGGGGGAGCATGATTACTATCCTCAGGCATTCTAAGAACTTCCATGTGGAAGAAGGTCTTACCTTGTCTTGTTTTCAAAGTGTTGCTCTCATTGTTTGTTGTTATTAAATAAATTAATAAAGTGTTGTTATTGTCATTGTTGTTGTTCTCCATTGTTTTTGAAGATGTGATTGACTTGCTTGTGAACTGCACTTAAGCGAGGCAGAGTTACACAAAGTCATCAGTCTTACTCTTTTCCTGAGTCATCACAATCCACTGGCAAGAAAAAAGTCAAGACTATTCATGATGATTTTAGCATTTCTGATGTTTGACCAAGCTCTAAGAGATTCACAGTACCTGCTTCAGCTTCCTTCATGGCCATTGGAACAAATTATTGAACTAGATGTAATGGGTAGAAGTTGCAATTGGTCAGCTTAGACCTGAAGTCAGGAAATGTGTTGAAAAATTAGAACTCCCCCAAAGAAGAATGGCTTTCTTCAGAAGGTAATGAGTTATCATTCTCTCAAAGTCTTTAAGCCAATGAAGGCTGGAGGATTACTGGTTGGGGATGATATAAAGGGGATTCTTATTCAGGTATCAGTTGAACCAGATGGCCTCTGAGAGCCCCTCCCCCTCCCCGACAACCTGAAATTCTATAAAAGTTTCTGAATAGAGGAGTGCCATGGTCAGACCTCTAACTTGGAAATATTATTAGGGGGGCAGCTAGGTGGTGCAGTTAATAGAGCACTGACCCTGGAATCAGGAGGAAATATTATTAGGGCAGCTATGTGAATGATGGGTGGGGAGTGATAAGAGGAAAAGTAAATGTAGGGAAATCAGTTAGGAAGCTAGATCAATATCCCAGGCAACTAACTGCGTCATCCATGTATGTGTATATGTGTGTGTCTGTATCTTCTTCAAGATATGAATAAATTGGCTAAAATATGTTATTAACTTATTTTTCTGCATTTCATGACCTAAATATTGGGATCAGATACAATTATGGTCAGTACCATGAAATTTATTTTTATTTTTTTTTGCATGCTTGGAGCAAGAGCTTCTGGAGCTCCCTGTGCAATGTTATGCAAATTAATACACAAATTACTTTGTTGAGTGAGGAAACCTGCACCATAAATTTAATGGGACTGAAGTACTGATGAGAGATTAAACACAACATGTTCTGAGCTCATTCCTACTCTGTGTGTTAGATGAGCACCTAGATGATTGATGCTTTCAATTTCCCTTCCCCCAAGTGAGCTAAGCATACCTGCTCACTTCAAGACAGTCTATGATAATAATAATAACTCACATTTATACTGCATTTTAAATTGACTATAGGCTTTCTTTACAACCTCCTTATGTGGTTAGTAGTACAAGTATTGTCATCCTTATTTTACAGATGAGGGAACTGAGTTTAAGCACTTGGGTTAAAGTTGCAAAGCAAGCAACTGGAGAAACCAATCTTTGAGACTCCAAGTCTAGTGTTTCATCCACCTAACCTTGCATTGCCTAAAAGGAGGATGGGGTTGGATAGTGAATAAATGGTCTGATGAATTTCAGGGAAAAGCCAATCTAACTAGTTCAGAAAGATAATGACTAATTTTGCCCCCAATCAAGCAAATTGTTTGTAGGCCAACAACATCTGATCAGCCAAATATTTGCAACTCTTACCCTCTCTCCTTTTTCTGTTCAGATATAATCTACAAGATCTGTTCTATATAACTGGTTCTAATGTATTTTGAATTTTCAGCAGAGATACTGATTTTGACAGGTAGTAATGTAATGGTGCCATGTTATTTTCTCTAAATACTTGATGAAGAGGGCAAGATGCACTAGGTGGTTCCAGGCAAGATACTTTCAGCTGAAATGGGAAACAAGTGTTTTTGTTTTTTAATTTGTAAACAAACATTGAGATCATATGATCTCAGATTTAGCTCTAGATGAGATCTCAAAAGATGTCATTTAGCCCTTTCATTTTACTGAAGTGGAACTGAGGTATAAAATGACTTCCCCAAAGTTATACAAATAATAAATATTATAGGTGGGATTTGAATCCATGTTCTCTGAACACAATGCCAGGGACTTTTCCACTATATAATTTCTTCTAAAGCAGAATTTCTTAACTTCTTTGTATCATGAAATTCTTTGGCACTATGGGCTTCTTTGCGCAATAATTTAAATACATAAAGTACAATACATAGATTACAAATGAATAATAGCATCTAGCATTTGTATAGCAGTTTAAAGTTTGCAAAACACTTTACACTTAACATATGTTGTTTTGTTTGACCCTGTAAATAACCCTGGGATGAAGCTACTATTATCACCCCCATTTTACAAATGAGGAAACTTAGGCTAGGAGAGGTGCAGTGTCTTGCTCAGGGTTACCCAGTTGGTAAGTGTCTGAGTCAGGGTTAAATTTAGATATTTCTGTCTCTAAGTCCAGTGCTCTATACACTGAGCCAGCTAGCTGCCAATTATATTGAAATAAACCAAATGAAATCAATTCCATTGAAATAAAGGTGCAATTTTTTTCTCATCAAATTTCACAGACTCCTTGAAATCAATCGACATATCATCTGAACCTCTGTTTAAGAACTCCTGCTCTGAAAAGAATATTATCTGGTTGCTTCTTGCTTTTCTTGTTTGATACCTAAAATGCTATCAGATGAAAGGTGGGTAGGTGAGGTGCTGACAAGCTCAATATTCCACCCATAAATAAGAAAGAATTTTATTTATTTCTCAGCTGTCCTACATTCCAGAGTGGATCTAAAAACTAGTGATCTAGTGGAGTGTCAGCCTTCCTGTTGTAACTGCATGTGAGCAATCACTGGGTAAATGCTTGTTCTCCTCTTGGTAGTGAGACCTCTTTTAAGCAGATGTGAATACACCTTGAAAGTCATCATCAATCATTCAATGAATATTTATTAAGTACCTACAGTGTGCCAGGGACTTACCAGGGTTACAAAAAGAGGGAAAAGACAGTCTCTATCCTAAAGCAGCTTACAATCTAATGAATCTTAACTAGAATGGGAAAAAAAGAAACATCAGTATTTTTTTTCTCCTCATCCACACCCTTTTCTTTTCAGTCTAATTTGACCCCATGCATAGCAAAACATTTTTTACTTCTGTGTCATTGTGTAATGGTAAGCAAATTAGTACTTTGCTGCTTGTTTCACTTATTCAAGTACCTTTGAGCCTAGTCTTTGATTGTGTCAAGTCTTTGTTAGAAACAGTATACATTTGTGTTGCCCTTAATAGGCCTAAGAGAGTTTGGAGACCTTCCCTGCCCTTAATCGTCCTAATGTCACATGGAGCCCACAGTGGGACCAGCTTGCCCAAAGAGAAAAAAAGGAAGGGTGGAACAGGAAAGAGCAGAGCAGATAAAAACTTTAGCACAGGTGGGGACCAAGCGGAACTGAGAGGAAGAATGTTTGTAATGTCAGTACTCTGTCTATTCTATGTATGTTGATGTCACTTTGTCAAAATGAAGCATTCTGTCTGTAGAAAGAGGACTTTACCAGAAGCCCTGAAAGAGAACTTTACTGCTGATACAGAAGCCCTGAAGGAGGACTTTATTGCTGTTTACAGAAGTCCTGGTATTTTACTCTTGATTTGTGTTTGATTTCTCAGACTTCTCAGCTTTTGCTGTTGGTTTGTGCTACTTTGTCAGACACAGAGTGAACTGAGACAATAGTGCTGGCAACGTGTGTAAATATTGTTGTGGCTCTGTTAAGCTTTGTTTTCCTAGAAACAGAAAATGTAAAGGACTTGGAGTAGACTAGTCCCCATGGGTTGAGATTATAGAACCAGAGCAGAGAGCTGCCTACCTGTGAATCCAGTCAAGAGCTGGGAATGTGGAAGAAGATTTGCCTTGTGGTTTGGAAGTCAGTCTTGAGTTGATGAAAGAAGACTTTACTTGGGTACTCAGTGGTGACTGATATTGTAACTTCCTGTGATCTAGGGGTGGATTGGTGTTTGTACTTTCTGCTACTCCTTAAGAATGATTGACTTAAGGATGATTACTGTTAAGGATAATTGACTTAAGGATGATTAGAAGCCAGCCTTGATTCAAGATGAAAGAAAATTTTACTTGGGTACTCTATATTGATCAGAGGAGATTGTGACTTACTGAATGATATGTTTTGTTTAAGATTATGTGGACACCTTAGGAATAAGTTGTCATGTTATATTGTTGTGAATGTTGTGCTTTAGTTTATTACTGAATAAATAGAGAGTTCAATACCATGCAATTAGATCCTTAAAGTTATTCACAGCAGCAGTCCTCAGAAGAGCTACTCATGATTGGCTTTATACAATGCAGGGGTTCTCCCTCATGTCCAGAATTCTTTTTGTCCTTAACTTTCAAACCGCTTGTGTCCTTCAAGACAGTAAAACTGTTGCCTCCTCAAAGCCCTTCCTGACATTTACCCTGTTCCCCCAATTGTTAGTAGTCTCTTCTTCTTAAAATTGCTTTTAATTGTTTGCATTTCTTTATTTGTGCAGATGTTTTATCTCTGCTGTGGTCCTCCACCCAAAGGAAAATATAAAGTTCTTAAGTACAGACACAGTTTTATTTTGGTCTTTGAATCCTGGGCGACTAAGACAGTGTCATGCACACAAATGATATTTAACAAATACTCTCTAAATTGAATGAAAAAAAAGGTAACTAAATTATGGGAGATGTCTGTTTTAGCTAGCCTGCTTCCTGTTTCTTTTCCTATTTTCTTATTCCAGAATACTCTTTGAAGTAATTGATTGATTTGGATGACATTTGGAACAATACTAAAGTGTTTGGAGAAGTGTCCCTTTCTACCTTTGCATTCCCCAACAGTGGTTTGCCTTAATTTAATTCATTTGATCAAGCATTTCTGAAAGTTCCTGCTGTGTGGAGAGGACACTAGAGGAGGTAGGGAGTGGTCTTTGCTCTTACAGAGCTTAGAGGATAGCAGCATCAACTTCCACTTTTTTCTATCTCTTGCTCCCATACAGCCAAGCACTTATGAAGAAAACTAAGAGAATTTTGTGTATTGTATATTGTATAATCTCAGGTGGGCTCTTGTTACTGCCCAGCAACATCAACTTCCTACAACATTCCTCACTATACATACATATTCCACATGTTCTCACTCAATAGGTAAGTTAATCTTGTTTTTTTTCCCCATAATATAGATAAATGGAATCTTGGTGATGGAAGGGACCTTAAAGACTGTCGATTTCAATTCATACCTGAGCTTAAATATCTTTCATAACAGAGATTCTTAACCTTTTTTGTTGTTGTTTCATGGATCCCTTGGCCAACTGGTTGAAACTTGTGGACCTCTTCTCATTTTTGTTTTAAAATGTACAAAATAAAACAAAAGAAATAAATTATACTGAAATAGAGTTTTAAAAATATTTTTTAAGTTCATGAACCCCAGGTTAAAAATTCTTGCTTTATACTCTCCTCACAACTGCCACAAATAACAATCCAATTTTGCTTAACTTTTCTTTTGAAACTCGTTGCCTCCTTCCTCAATTCATTGCCACCTATTAGCACTTAAGATAGAGAAATAGACCTGGAGTCAGGAAATCCTAAATTCAAATACGCACTTAGACACTTACTAGCTTATGTGACCTTGCACAAATCATTTAATTTCTGTCTGCCTCAGTTTCTCCTGTAAAATAGGGATGACAATAGCATCTACCCCCTAAGTTTTTCCCCCTATCTCTTTCAATTTAATGGCTCAAATTGTAGGGAAAGTACCTTAAAAGTGATGAAATTGCTTCTCTAATCACCATCTCTGTTTTTATTCTGCTGAATGCTACCTTGTTAATATCTTTCTTAAAAATGTACCATCCAGAATAATACTGTACAAATAGTTTGATCAGGGAAGTATAATGGCACTTTGTTCCATGTTCCAGAGGAACATGATTTCTCTCCTATTAGATGAATCAGAATTTGTTTTAATATGTGAAACATTTTTGTCAGAGACCTAAATAAAGGCACAATAGGCATGCTTTTGAATTTGCAGATATCCCAAATCTAGTAGAGATAATTAACACACTCTCTGGCCACTTCCTCCAAAGCTCACAGAGGCCTTACTGGAGATGATGCCCTGGATGAACCTCTTCCATAGACTTCTCCTGATTAGTGATCACCTCTCCCATATCATTATTTGAGGAAGGCCCTGATTATGCTTCATTCACTTCTCTTTCCCCTCTTTGACTACTTCATTCATAGCCTCCTTGCCAACTGCCCAAGGCATATCCTTGCTAATGTCACTTCAATAACCATAGACCTCAAGTTCTGAAACATGAAGGGAATTGAAACATTAACTTTCTACAAATTTAGAAGATGTCAGCCACAATAATATTTAAAATTATTCACTCAAATGCTTTCACCTGAAGCATTTAATAGCTTCCTCTCAAAGATAAACCTGATTCTACCTTTTTTTTTAAGAGAAGGTATTATATATTCATTAACAAAATATGAAAACACTAGTGATCCCTCTAAATACAGGCCAATTATGTGTTTACATATTTTATACAAAGATTTCACAGAAGGTATAGTTTTTTAAAACTATAAATTCTTATAAGAAAATAATATGTTGGCTAAGAAGCAAAATGCGGGAACCCCCAAATCCCAGGAATATAAAGACCAATTTGTTATTGATTTGGTAGTTATTGACTAAGTAGCTTGAATGTGCTATAACATTTAAACTGCCTTTGATAACTGCAAAGGCTTTGATTCAGTTTGCAATCATCACATATTCCTCCACTACAAATATTTAAAGCTAACTCAAATAGAGTAAGAATGCTAGCATATTTGATGGCCACTTGGAAAATAGTTCTCTATTTAAGGCACACTACCAACCAAAAAATGTTAAGAACAATTGATATATTTTTCCAGGGAGACATTTTAAGCCCATTATGGTTCTGCCTAAACTTAAACCCTTTTTCATCTCATTTAGAGAGGACTAAATATGCCTTCCAAATTGAAAGATGAGTTGAACCAAAATATCTTATTACTCACTTGATGGATATGGAGCATATCAAATTAAATAGCTCTGCAAACACACACACAACACACACATACACATAACACACAAACGACACATTAAACAGTTTCCGTATCTCTTGAAAATCTTTCTCTAATAGGGAACTCAAAGTTTTGAAAAGAAATGTTAAAAATTGTTTTTACATGAAACTGGGAAATGAGATATACAGTCAATGGGGTATAGAAATCCATCTTGCCCTACAAGAAAGTAAAGGGGAAAGATGGGGGGGACACAAGGGAGGGCAGATTGGGGAAAGGGATATTCAGCGTACTTGCCATCTTGGGGTGGGGGTAAGGGAGAGACAAAGAGAAAATTTGTAACTCAAAATCTTGTGGAAATGAATGTTGAAAACTAACTAAATTTTAAAAAAGAAATACTGCAAAAAAAAGAAATGATGAGGTGATTGATTTTAGAAAAATATTGACTTTCAAGAAATAATGAAAAGTGAATTGTTTAAAGAATAATTATGAACAACCAAGTTATTCTGACTACTATAAATACTCAAATCAACTATAACATACCTATCAAGGAAGATGCTCTCCACCTCCAGAGAAAGAACTGATAAATAGAATTATGCAGAGCACAGTTTAACATATATTCATAAATCTGTGTCAAATGGTGGCCTGTATCGTGGAGTGGGGAGGGAGGGAAGGAGACGGTTCAGAGCTTAAAATGTATAAAAAACACATTTTTACAAGAGCAAAAAATAAGCGCATGAAATGGCATTTGGCGCATATAGATTTAGTATGGAAATATCTTCATTGTTTACGGTACCTTTGATCATAATGCAGTTTGTGTATTTATCACATTTAATTAAATCTATTTTAGCTCTAAAAAAGGGAAATCTTTCTCTAGTGGTATCAAAATGTTATTTGGAGTCAATGAAGTGTGAAATTCTTAGCAGTCATGAAAGAAAAATAGACTGAAGGTTTATAGCTTGTATCCAGATGTAATATTGGATCATAGGGATCATAGCAATATAAAGATCATAGGGATACCGCCAAATACCTCAGTCTCCTTCAGGCATAACACAAGTATGACTTGTGTGATCCAAACCCACCACCACTGCAACTCTCTAGCCATCTCCATGCCATACACAAACCCCTCTACCCTTTGACTTTCCCCCTCTGGGTAAAACTTTTCCAGTTCTTCGAACAGTAATCAAATCAATAGTACCATTCCTGGAAAGAAAATGTCAATCAATTGCCCTATGACTCCATTTACTATCCTTGTAACTTCTCTCACCCAAACCCACCTCCTTGGCTATCACTCCCACCTATATACCGTGTTTCCCCGATAGTAAGACACTGTCTTATTATTTTTTTTGGACAGAAAAACACCAGAGGGCTTATTTTCAGGGGAGGGCTTATTTTAATGAACATTGACAGCAATTTTAATAAACAGGTAAATGTGAACAAAAAAATGTACCTTTATTCAATAAGCAAATCACTGGGGAAGAACATGATTGGATGCAGCTCAGAGTGCAGCGTGCGTTTCACTGGGGGGGGGGATGGTGCATACAGAGGGTACCGTAATGTAGCGTGTAATGCAGGGGATCACTTTCACTACAGTAGCAATCTCAATAGGGCTTATTTTCAGGGGAGGGCTTATTTTAGAGGAATCTTACACAGTAAGGGGAGGGCTTATTTTCGGGATAGGTCTTATTATCGGGGAAACACAGTATGTTGTCTTCCTTTATTTATAATTTAAACTTCTTGAGGACAAGCACTATCTGTTTTTTTATATAGGTATTCCCAGCAGTTAGTACAGTACCTAGCACATAGTAAGTGCTTAATGAATGACTTTTTCAATTTATCTATATAAACACAGATGTAAATCAATATGTATAGAGTATACATGGGACTTTAGGCATTACAAGTTTTGCTATGACTGAAAATATGCAGAACCTCTCCTTCCCACACAGAGAATATATATTTTTTCAAATTAGAGCTAATAATCCTAGTAGTTTTGAATGGACTAATAAACTACTTTGCTTTCATATTGGAAAAGACCAATCTGGCTGAGATGTATGGATTCCTATTTGTGGATCTTAGCTTGCCACTCTGTATCAAATACTTTTGGATAGTGGAAGTTATCACATGTAGATGTCATTGCAGTCTTAGGGTTTATACTGTGGAGTATAGCTAATCTACAGGTGCCTGGCTGGTGCAGTGGATAAAGTACTGGGTCTGGAATCCAGAAGACCTGAGTTCATATTTGACCTCAGATACTTACTCGCTGTGTGACCCTGGGCAAATATTGAACCCAGTTTGCTTAAGAGTTTTCATCTGTAAAATGAGCTAGAGAATGAAATGGCAAACCACTCCAGTATCTTTGTCAAGAAAACTCCAAAAGGGGTCACAAAGAGTTGGACATGACTGAATGTGGTTAAACAACAACATAAACAACCTATTTTTTAGTGTAATTATGGAATTGTGTCTATGTATATGTACTTATATCCTTTATTTACTTTTTCAGAAAACAAAAACTCATAATATATTCTCTCAAGCATTCTTGAATGCTTAGCATGAAAAATCTATTGAGAGGAGCCAGTCTTAAGGTTCAAAAATTTTGTGTCTACACACCATTTCAGACAGTGGTACAGTGGAGAGAGCCCCAGGCCTGAAGTCAGAAGGACCTGAGTTCAAAATTCACCTCATACATTTGCTAGTTGTGTGACCCTGGAAGAATTACTGTTAAGGCTACTCTGTCTTCCTCAGTTTCATAAACTGATCAAAGATGATAGTAATAGCACCTATTTCTCAAGGTTGTTATGAAGATCAAATGAAATAATATTTATTAAGTGCCCAGCACATAGTAAATGCTTAATCAATGCTTTCTTACCCTGTTTCCATGTAACGAGACTATGCCAAACTAATCTTACTCATTGCAGGACTTCTCTTTTCTGATCTTGGGAGCTTGACCATATCACTATTGTAATGTTCACCTACATTAACTAACAGCATAGGTCTTCAGGCTAGTAATTCTCCAATCAACTTCAACTCTTCTTATGAAATATATTGATGTCAACGAAGGTGAAAACCTTGAGGGGGAGTGGAGAGGAGGGAAGGGTGCAGTGCCAGTTGAGGATGAAGGCAGTACTAAGGATATTATGTGATGGAAAGAAGATATTGGTTAGGTCAGGAGAAGGGAATCTATGGCCACAAGGTCATATGTGACCTTCTGGTTCCTTGGGAGAAGTCTCTTGACTGAGTCCAAGTTATACAGAACAAATCCTTTTATTAGGAGGATCTGTTCTGTGAAGTTTGGATTCAGTCAAAGGGCCATGCTTGAGGACCTAGAGGGCCACATGTGGCCTCGAGGCCACATGTTCCCCTCCCTTGGGTTAAGTCATTGCAGCCTCCCTGTAAACTTGTCCTTAACCCAGTGTAGGCTCCTGCTCCGTTTTTCATGTTTGTGCCTGGTGCTTAAAAGATGTCTTCACTCCTTTCCATGACCTCTTATGTAAGCCCATTCTGTAGTCAAGGGGAGTAACCCAGTGTGACTGAGTCAAAGGCCCAAAGAATTGAGTGATAAAAGTGAGATTGAGGTTGGGGAGGGAGGGGTGGTGAGAAAGTCATAGAATAAAATAAAAGTCTATCTCAGGCTGCTCTGTTGTGTGAATCAGGACAAGTCAGTTATATGCAGTGTTCCACTGCTTTCTTACCTATTAAGTTGAGAGATTGATATTTGGGTCTTTTGTTATTTGAACAGAAAAGGTTGAGATTTCACTTAATAACCCACCAAAGCTGAACTCCCTAGAGAAGGGATTATTTATTCCTTATTAATAACAATAGCTCACATTTATATATTATTTTAAGGCTCATCCAGTGCTTCTCTCATGACAGCCCTGAGAGATATAATAAAGGCAGCTGTCAGCTCTAGTGATGTTCCTGTTTGAGCCTTAGGATCAGGGATAATAGGATATGCATACATAAATGCAAACCTAAATAATACCTGGCCAGAAGGAGCTTCCAGAGATTTGGACGATGTGTCTCCCACTAAGAGAAGACAACTGGATATGATGGATATTTTTTGAGAATATCAGGGTTGGGCAGATGTTCTTGGGAAAAAAAAGATGAATTTTTGAAGTCAGAAGATAAGGGTTCGAATTCCCTCTTCGCTACTTATTACCTGTGTGACCTCAGGCAACTTCCTTAATTTTTCTGGGCCTTACCATCCTCATCTGTAAAATGGAGGAATTGGACAATATGACTTGTAAGGTCTCTTTCTGCCATAATATATAATTTTATGATTCATGAGCATACATTTCTTTCTTTTTTGCCTTTTGGAGGGGAGTTGGGGTTAAATAACTTGCCCAAGGTTACACAGCTAGTTTTTTTGTGTATGTGTTAAGTGTCTGAGGCTGGAACCTAACTCCAGGGCCAGCACTTTTACTCACTGTGCTACCTAGCTGCCCTACATTTATTTATTTTTTTAATAAAATAATGTGATGCATAGCCCTTATTGTTGCACTTATGGAAAAGACCAAAGGTTTATCTTAATTTGAGTGAGGTGAGGTGGGAATGGAGTTGAACTTCAGTTCTTATTGAAATTGAGGTTGAGTTGATATGTAATCAAATATGGCCACTTCCCACAGGTTCATAGTTATTAGGTTCACCTTGCCCACACTTCATTTAAATGGATAAAATACCACTAGCATAAGAGTAAGATATAGATCCCAGGTCTCCTGGCTCCCAGTTCAGCATTCTTTTAGACAAGTTGTTGAAATAAGGACTTCTGAGACATGGCTAAAACTCATTTGGGAGCAGGAGACCTTCTTAAGCCTGGATCCTAGTCTCATGACTGGATAAGCAGAAGAAAAGAGGACAGTTAGCATTTCCTAGAGGGTCCAATGATCTGAAATTCACCCCTGTCAGACAAGGAAGCTCATCAACCTTCTGAAGAAGCATATGCCTGGGATTGATTGAGGTGCTGTGGGTAGAGTAGGGAGAGCAGATAGCTGTACTTCAGTTGCCAATATCTACACTTCTCTGGTCCCATAGTTTAGACAATCAGACAGATGGTGTCCACTAATGCCAAGGAGATACAAGCCTGGAATAGATCTCTGAAGCTGAAGGAATCTTGCTATTTTAAAATGAATTTTTATGAATATCTTTTTTTTCCAGTATCCTTCCTTCTGCCCCCTCCCAGAGGGCCATCTCATGTAAGTTTTAGAGAAAAAAAACACAGAAAAAGAAAAAAGAGAGGAAAAATAATCAAAACTGATCAATACATAAAAAAGTCTATAAGTATGTCTAATTCACCACACCGGTGAACCTCTCTTCTATAAGGAATAGAGTGGGGATGAATTCTCCTTTCTCTTTAGAGACTTGCTTTGTTCTTTGTGGTTTTGTAACATTCACTTTTGCTTCTTTTGTGGTTATTCTTTCTATTTACGTTGTTGTAGTCATTGTGTATATTATTCTCTTGCCTCTGCTTCACTCTGGATCTGATCATGTAAATCTTCCCATGCTTCTTTGTATTCATCACATTAATCATTTCTTACATCAAAGCAATTACATCATTCCATCACAGTTTGTTCAGTCATTCCCTAATTGATTACCACATTGTTTCCAATTCTTTACTGTCACCAGAAAAAAGAATTGTTATAAATATTTTGGTTATATGGGGATTGTTTTCTTTTCAATAATTTCCTTTGGCTATAAGTCTAATAATGGAACTTCTGGGTCAAAGGGCATACACATTTTAGTCACTTTAATTGTACAATTCCAAATTGCTTTCTACTATGGTGATACTGTTTTACAGTTCCATCAACAACTCACTAGTGTGCCTGAATTCTCATAATCCACAAATCATTGTCTGTTCCCATTCTTTTCATCTTTGCCAAATTGTAGGGTATAAAGTAAAACCTCAGGGTTTTATCAATTTACAACTCAAAGCCTGTCTTACTAGGTTTGTTGGTATTGTTCAGTTCTTTCAGTTGTGCCCAACTCTTCATGATCCTGTGTAGTTTTTTCTTTTTTCTTTTTGCAAAGATACTTAATGATATTTCTCCAGTGGATTAAGGCAAACAGAGGTTAAATGACTTTCTCAGAGTCACACAGCCAGTGAATGTCTGAGCTGGAATTTAAACTTAGGTCGTCCTGACTCTGGGTCTAGCACTCTATTCTCTGAGCTAGCTAGTTGCCTCCTTCATACTAGGTAGAATCTGGAAAGTTTAACTGCTGGCATAAACTAGGAGTATTCAGAATGACCTCAACTCTATGGAAGGTATCAGGGTGGAGCTTTAGTAGAAGATATTTAAAAAAAAGAGAAATTTTAAAAATGTACCTTATTGCCCCTGTACACCTCTCATTGACCTTCCCAATGAGGCTGCTTCTATTTTCTCTGCAAATGCTGTCAACTGCCATTCGACTTGTATGTAAGAACAGCTGTATTTCCACTCACTAACTTTATAAAGGCTCTGCATTTCCAGTTGTAATTTGCTTTTAATCTGGATCTGTTTTTGATTTGCTTTTTGCTGGAGACACCTAGGGTTAAAAACACATTCAAAATGGAAAAAAGCCTATTTCTCCTTCAGACCATGAGTGCTTTGGAAAGCTACAGAAAACTGGTGGTGGAAAAATCAACTTAAGCCAGATGGTACAAGCAAGAAAATTACTTTCTATTATGGCTCCCATTCATATAATTAAAAATGAAAACAAAAACAACATTCCCTGACTGCAGGAATCACTAATTCAACAAACTTTTGCTTATATAAGTTTTAAAAGTTTTACTTTGAATATCATTTATGCTCGCAGGCATAAAGTTACTATGAGACCAACTGGAAAACAAACAAAGCATGAGGCATAAGACTCTAAGTCAGAGGTTCTTACCTTTGTTTGTGTCACAGACCCCTGTGATAGGATGACAAAGTCCATTAACCATGTCTCAGAATAACATTTCAATGTATAAAATAAATGTATAAAAATAAAATTTAAATGTATACAAAACAATTATAATTATTTATCAAAATATTAAAAAGATTAATAGACAGCAAGTTAAGAATTCCTGCTAATGCTGAAAGATACCCACTTTTATGTGGAAGTTGAATTCCCAAATTTTTAAAAGTTTACTGCTCTTTTAAACTATAAATTAATATACCTCCACATATTTCTAAATTGAGCACAAATGGATAACCATTTGTACATATTACAATATATCCATTTGCCTGACCCATTAAAGGGTGGGCAGATCCATTTTGAGAGCATAAGTTTCAAGACTTATTTTCTAAGAAATAATTATGATCTTGTCTTCAGTGTCTAAAACCTCCCAATCTTAAGTAGGGTTTTAAAGGATTTGCAGCAGAATATAGAATGAATATGTAAACAGTGCAAGTTGGGAATGTGAGTGTGTTCTATATCACCTTTGCTACTCAATTATGTGGAAGGGAAGGTAATGCATTTCTTAATGTGACTACTCAGATGTGAAATTCTCACTTCTGTGAATTTATATACCTGGGACTTTTAAAAATATGCTTTTCCTTTTCAGGACAGCGTAGATATATTACATGTTGTTCCAGGAACAAAAATTATAAAGCAGTGGTACAATGTTATCTTACCACATCAGCCCTAACACAGGGCTATGAATTTGTATACTACTTTGTCAGAGTTGAGCAAATGATATGAAACCATCATATGGAGCTGCACTATTATGATAGATAGTGATGCAGAAGGAGAAAATTATAAAATAGAATGAGCTTAAGTTCATCTCCAGAGCATTTAATTGCCTTTGACTCCAAACTAGACTCAGTTTTAAATTGGTTATGCTTGAGTAGTAGAAAAACATGAACATACCCATTACTATTTCTCCTGGATATGCTTTGCTTTTGATATTAACTGAAAATTATGCCTTGTGAGTTGAAGGGAAAATAAATCTGCCCACTCGTTCATTCACTTTCACATCATCTACAAAGGATAAAGTACTCAGACCTTTTGTGTAGAGCAAGGTTAGCCCAGCTGAAAAATGAATCATCTAGCCAGTAGTGATAAAATAGTGCTATAATATGCTGTAGAGGGAATTTGATATACCAGAAGTCCTTTTCTCTTTTTGAAGACTGCATTTCAGAAAGAGACTTTTAGGGAGATTGAAAGATAAGACAAAAAAAGGTTTTGAGACCTGCAAAATATTGTTTAATGTCATGATTCTCAACAATGATACATTAGATGCTAGGGAGCAACAGAGACCCAAAGAAATATAGGAAGAGTTATGGGATTTGCATTTTCCATTTTTGTCAATGTATTTCCTTTCCTAGTACACAATTTATTCAAGGTTCCATTTGATTCCACTGTAGTCCTGAGTCTGTGGGCTAGCATTGATTTAGATAATGGTTTCAGGAGAATAAGGTTTACTGGAAAACTTCCACTGAATAAAAACATAGAATTTTATGGACATGAACATCCTTTATATTTTTATTTTTGGTTACTTTCTGTGGGTGAAATGGTCAATGTGAGGTCAGCAGGTCTTTTTTGCAAAGGCTTGCTCCAGTAATAACTTGTTTAGAAGTTTAGATGACATGCTTGAATGACATGAAGCTTAGAGGATAGGTATACTTTAGAAAACAGTGTCAGGAGCCAAAAAGATATCAAGTAATAACCTTGAGCCCCACCTTAAAAGATAAGTTTAATAGGGTTAAACATAAAGTTACACCTGGGTTAAAAAAACAAACAAACAAACAAACAAACAAACAGTAGTTCAAGATTAGAGATTTTGTATATCTGGGGCTATATAGTAGTTAATTTCCAAAAAAGATATTGGGATTTTGTCAGCCAAATAAAACCTAAGGTGATCTTATGTAAGTCTGAGGGTCTAGGTCTAATGAAGTAATAGTCTTACTGTATTCTGCTCTTTCTTGACCACATTTGAGTACTGTATTCAGTTTTGGGTGCCACATTTGAGATTTGACATCTCTATAGCTCTATCTATCTATCTATCTATCTATCTATCTATCTATCTATCTATCTATCTGTCTGTCTGTCTGTCTGCCTGCCTGTCCGTCTGTCCGTCCATCCATCTGTCTATCTATACAATCTATCTTCAAGTATCTTAAGGGCTGGCATATAGAAATATTTGCCCCAGAGGGCAAGGTTAAAAATTCAAGGAAGTTTCAAACAAGTAGATTTACCCATAATTCTGTGAATGTTTTCTTAACAGTTATATTCATGGAAACATCTAATGGGTTGCCTTGGAAGTAGTATTATTTTTCATCATTAAAAGACTTCAAATAAAAGCTGGATGACTACTTATTATTATTTAGTCATTCAGTTATGTCTGACTCTGTGACCTCATGGACCATCGTATTCCCTACTGTCCACGGAAATTTCTTGGCAAAGACACTGGAGTGGTTTCCCATTTCCTTCTCTAGTGGACGGAAGTAAATAGAGGTTAAGTGATTTGCCCAAGCTAATAGAGCTAGTAAGTGTCTGAGGTTGGATTTGAACTCAGGTTTTCCTACTCCTGGCCCAGATCTGTATCCATTGAACCACCTAGCTTCCTCCTAGGCAAATTGAGATTAAGTGACTTGCCCTTAGTCTCATAGCTAGTAAGTGTCCGTGGTCAGATTTGAATTCAGGTCTTCCTGACTTTATATCCAGTACTCCATCCATTGAGCCACTTAGTTGCCCCTATTGCTTATTAGTAGGATTCTATTAGAAAATTTTACTTGTGTATTTTTTTTACACTACAAACATTTACAAATTACCCCTACCTAGTCTGTGAGGCATCTCTTGCAAGAGAGTAAAACAATTGAGTAAAACTAATAATTCAGTAACCTCATCCAAATGTGCATGTAACATCACAATCTGTTGCTTCCCCTAACTCGCTATTTTTACTTTTTTAAATTAACAAATGTATTTTCTTTCTCTGCCCCCCCCCCCCACCTCACGGGAAAAGAAAAAAGACAAGAAACACAAACTGCTTGTAATAAATATTAGTAATCAAGCAAAACATATTCCCTTATCACCTATATATAAATATATATATATTGTATATTATTGTATATATACACATATGTTTTCATCTATCTACCTATATTATGTGTATGTATTATGTATCTCCTTTCACAACCTAAATTTATTACCCCTGTCAGAATTTGGAGAGTACATTTCTTCATCAATTCTCTGAAATCATGGATGGTCGCTGTTTCGATCACAGTTCTCACAGCTTTGAAAGTTTTTTTTTTTCATTTGTTTGTGCATTGTTGTTACTGTATAAATGGTTCTGATTTTGCTCATGTCATTCCTCATTATTCTGTAACTTTTAAAAGTTATTCATTTTGAATGAATGAAATCAATTAAAATATGAATGCTAAGAGTATAATTGTTTGGTTCTTCACTCTGGTTCAAAACTCTTTGAAATTATGCATTTCCTCATTTCTTACAGCAAAATAGTATTCTATTCTTTTCATATGCCACAACTTGTTCAGCCATTCCTCAGTTGATTGGCATCCCTTTAATTTCCAGAGGTTTTGTTTGTTGTTGTTGCTTTGCTACTATGAAAAAGAGCTGCTATAAATATTTTTGACCATATAGAACCTTTTCCCATTTATTTGATATTTGGGAAGTATAAACATAGCAATGGAATATTTGGGTAAGGATCTTAAACTGCTTTTGAGGATGGAAATTTGAGGAACTCTTTTACTAGGTAATCTCTGAATTTCTTTCTGACATGCATATTTTGGGACTCTATGTAGCTGTTGATATATTGTTATTTGGAAGGAGGGTCCTCATGAACCACTAGCCCCATGCTTCCTAACATACATTACAGGGGAAACATTTAAAGCTAGTGTAAATTGAACTACTAAACTTTGTGGCTAGGAAAGCCTCCATTGGGCCAACATATGTGAAATTTTTTGCTGTATATATGTTTGAAAATATTAAGTTGTTGGGGCGGCCAGGTAGCACAGCGAGTAAGTGCACCGGCTCCAGTGTCAGGACGACCTGGAGATCGAATCCCAAGCTCAGACACTTAGCACCCACCCAGAAACACCTGGCTGTGTAACCTTGAGCAAATTACTTAACCCCAATTGCTGAGGGCGGCCAGGTGACTCAGCGAGTAAGAGCACCGGCTCCAGTATCGGGATGACCTGGAGATCAAATCTGGTCTCAGATACTCAGCACCACACCTGGAAATAATTGGCCATGTAACCTTGAGCAAGTTACTTAACCCCAATTGCTAAAAAAAAAAAAAAAGAAAATATTAAGTTGTTGTTCTTGTTCAATCTTTGTTCATTAATGTCTGACTCTTCATGACCCCATATGAGGATTTTTTTTTCAAAGATGCTGGAGTGGTTTGCCCTTTCCTTCTCCAGATTATTTTATAGATGAGGAGACTGAAGCAAACAGGGTTAAGTGACTTGCCCAGGGTCACACAGCTAGTAATTGCCTGAAGCCAGATTTGAACTCAGGAAGATGAGTCTTCCTGACTTGAAGCCCCACAGTGTATCTGCTATTCTACCTAGCTGTCACTTTCATGATAGCATTCTTGCATGTGTTCTGGTATATGGATGATGTTCTTATGATTTTCCAGTCAGCAAAGAGTGAAGCAGTACTGTATGCTTCCTTCCCTGTGTGTGTGTGTGTGTGTGTGTGTAAGATGCAAGGGAATTTGGGAGAAGACACAAACAACTCAGTGGATCAGGAAAAGAATAGTAGCAGAAAAGGATGTAGACTAGAACATTTAGGAAATTGAAAAGTTTTCCTCTTTGGAAACTTGGAAAGAATTTCCTCTTCTGTGATACTGCTCATTAGTTATTCTTAGCATCAGTTTTGGAAAAAAATTTGAAGTGAGTGATTCTTAGATGCTCAAATTTGGGCACATTTAATAATATGTGAATGTTGACACACACATATATATGTGTGTGTATGTATGTATATCTACATACATCTATATGAACGTGTATATATATATATATATTCCTCATACTTCACACAACAAAATTTGTTTACTACCTTCTAATGCATTTATCAGGTAATACCATTTAATAATACATTACCTGTTTGGAATTTTATCTACCAATTGAAGTGTAAGTTCCCTGAGAGCTTATAGCTTATCTAAACTTTATATTTCCTCCAGTACATAAGACAGTGCTCTCCATAAAATAGGAGATTAAAACATGTTCTATAATAGTCTATATTATTGGTGGGATTATTCATATAGTACCATGCTCTGATTTATAACTCCACAAAAGATATATCATCAAAAACAGACAGACACAAATTGTTACAAGGATCTTGTTTTTATATAGACTGTTTCTGAACTTTTAAAAATTATTATGGACTCTATTTTATTTCTATAAAACTAATAAAAATTCTAGTGAAAATATGACTCATTGTCTCTGTTATAGGAAAGGGGTACTGCCCCACAAATTTCACAAGTATTAATCATGGGTGAAATAGCACACTTTGAAACATATTGAGTTCCAGGTGGTGGTATCAGGTTGTCGACACTGGAAATGCCATTTTTACAAGTTGTCTGGCTTGCAATGCTGTTTTTAAATCATGTTGAAGCATCAATCTGTAAATTCTTGGCCTTCTTGGAAGGAAAGCACTATAACTTGGAAATTATGGCTGGTGTTGGTTGGGGTTACATATGTTTAAAAATAAATTTAATTGCCCAATGAGAAATATTGTAAAATATTACTTGTATTTGGTTCACTCTGCTGTAGTTTATTAACAGGAGTTTTAATTAACTCCATTGACAATGTTATTTTTCTCCAGCAGCAGCTGACTAGAAAACTAGGGCAAATTCTAGGGATAATTGTGTTAAATCTCTTCAGGGGAAAAGTGAAAATTATAGTCCTGATTCTGCTTTCCTGTGATCTATATTCACTGAAAATATTCCTGAGATTGGTTTTTCGCAATTCTAGGTAACCCACATTTATATTTTAAGGATAATGCATACAAAAATGCTTTCACTTTTTAGGAGTAGCTGCCAGACAAATCTTTGGCAAAGTGTTTGGAGAAATTATTACAAGAGATTTGTAACTTCTAGGATTTTAGGGCTCCGTAATATTCAGTGGAGCTGTAGTTAGTATTTGATGAATGGTACTTTACTTGCCTCAGGGAAAAAAAAATTGGGCACTTGAACTTCCTCAGATTGGGTGGGGACAGTATCTAGTTGCCACTGCTAAGATCCTGTCATTACGGCACCCTCTCTCCAAGGCCTCTTTCCTCCAAACCAGGGGTGGGGAACCTGCAGCTTTGAGGCCACGTGTGGCTTTCTAGGTCTTCAAGAGCAGCCCTTTGACTGAGTCCAAGTTCTATAGAATAGATCCCTTTATTGAAGGGATTTGTTCTGTGAAATTTGATTTCAGTCAAAGGGCCCCATTTGAGCATGTAGAGGGCCACATGTGGACTCTAGGCCACAAATTCCCCGTTCCTGCTTCAAACCCTTATAGAGGCAAAGAAAGGGGATGTAGCAACTCTTATCTTGGTAGGACTCCACCAATAGTCAGATTTCCCTTTATGCTATAGCTATTGTCCCTCCCTTGTCCCCCTCCATACATACTTGATTTGCCTCAGGAATAATAATTCCTAGTTCCGACCAATATTTATTAACCTACAAGTGGAGGTTGCTTGTATCCTCAGTGATATATATACCTAAATATACTTGAAGAAATGTCATATATGAAATTGAGAAAAGCCAATTTGTGCTTTTTTTGTTTTATTTTAATTGAATTAGAAAGAAGTAGCTAGACAAAAGTTTAATAAGAAAGATTTTGAAAAATTTTTTAGAAACATACAAATACATTTGAAAAATCTGAATTCTCATCAAAATTATAAATAAAAATTTTAATCTATAGCATAGATACTTCTGTAAAGTATAAAAACATCTACCTGATTTATTGCCAACATACCCTTTTGCAATTTCATTACCAAATTCTTCTTGCCTTTTTTCCTCCTCTTACTATTTTTAGGTAGTTCTGCAATTCTAGATTTGGGTCAGGGTTTAAAACTGAATATCAAATTCTGCTGAGAAACAAGACTTAGTATTTTCTTTCTGATATATTCTGGGTTTTACACAGTGTTCCTTTCCTGGCCATGATGATGATTAAACTGGGTTTTCTAATTATCTCTGGCTACAAATCCATATGATATCTTTATTAGTCCCAGTAATAGAATCAAACCTATTTGACTATCTTCTTTGTTTTGATGATAAAAGATTTCTTATAAAGCATTTTATTTTCATTTCTTTTACATTTCAAGGGAAAGACCAGGAAGCTTAATGAGGTGATGTTTGCTGTAGAACAAAGGGGCTAGTAAACCCATTTTTAATGAATTGCAATTGAATTTTATTTAAAAAAACTAACATTTATTTTGATTTTTTATATTTCTTTTGGAATGGTGAATAATCTCATGTTTATCATTTTGTTTTTGTTATGAAAATGAGGTAGATAGGACTATTAAATCATCCCCATTTTGTATATTAGGATGTGGAGGTATAGACAATTTAAATGAATGGGTGCTTTTCAGGCTAAATAGGAAAAGTCTTAGAGGGCAGAAAAGCTCTTTTCAGGAGATTTTAAGGGATGTCACATGGATGTGGGTTGAACTCTGGTCTCCTGGGCTTCATAGAGCACAACTAGGGCCAATGAGTAAAAGCCAGAAAAAAGAAAATTGCTGTTGTTTGATGTGGGACAGAAAACATCCTAGCAATTAAAGTTTTTACAAAGCAAAATGGGCAGCCTTTTTATTGGAGGTCCTCATATAAAAATTGGATGGCCACTCATTAGGTATATTGTAGGGGATTCTTTTTGGGGAAGTGGGATAGGGAAGGAGGACTTCAGATTGGACTAAATGGCTATTGAGTTGCCTTCAAACTCTTAAATTCTCTGAGAATTATCTCTTGTCATGGGGTTACTTGCTGGTTAAAAAGAAAGTAAAATTTTGCAAATAGAGATCAAAGCCAGCTAAATGAGAGAGCTGAGGCAATTGGCCTGCTATTTAAAGACAAAGAGGCACTTTTGTCCAAAATCATCATAAAATTTCACTGTTTTATTTATAGTGTTTCTCCATTTTTTTTTGTTATATAGGAAAGTATAAAGAGAGAGGCAGAGGAAATATGTCTTCCTTTTTGGAGTACACCCTTCTCAATATCGTCACACGATTGTGTAACACATGATTTCAAAAGATTTTCTCAAATCCTATTCACATTAGAGATCATGTCCCCAGCTGCTAGGGCTCCTCAGGGTTCTTGGGATACCTCTGCTGTATTAAGCATGTCTTTTCTAGTACTGTGGATAATGGGCCCTCTCTAGTGTGAATCCTTCATGATTATTAGTTGATATCACTTAGTCAGCCATTCCCAATTAAGTTCTAAAAAGTGATATTTACTGAGGAGATTTAATAAGAAAAATTTCTATAAAACAACCTCTTCAAAAAACTATGTGACACAATCTCCAACAAGGATATGCAAAATGCAGGGGAAGGTAATTTCAACCTTAAAGAGCACATATGACAAAAGGAATATTTCACAACCCCTAGGAGCCCTTTGCTGGAGTTTTCAAAATCTCCTATGTAGGTAGACTTTTATAATGACTAATGACCTTCCCCCATATAGCCTAAAGCCTATTACTGATCAATTCAAAAGAAATGTACTTTCACCTGACAAAGGTATCAATTATTTCATTAAAAAGAATAACAAATAAGACATCCCAAAATGTATGGGGTATAGTCAAAGCAATACTTAGGGGAAATTTTATGTCACTAAATGTGTGTGTCAATATAAGAGAGAATGGGTAGATCAATGAATTCAACTTGCCACTAAAAAAAAAAACAACTAGAAAAAGAACAAATTTAAAAATCTCCAATTAAACATCAAAACGGGAATCCTGAAAATCAATGTAGAGATCAATAAAATTAAAAATTTAAAAAAATATTGAACTAATAAATAAAATGAGGAGATGGTTTGATAAAAAAAACTATAAAATTGATAAACATTGGTTAATTTGATTTAAAAAATAAGAAAACCAAATTACTAGTATCAAAAATGAAAAGGATGGGGGTGGCCAGGTAGCACAGCGAGTAAGAGCACCAGCTCCAGTGTTGAGAAGACCTGGAGATCGAATCCCGGGCTCAGACACTTAGCACCCACCCAGAAACACCTGGCCGTGTAACCTTGAGCAAGTTACTTAACCCCAATTGCTTAGGGGCGGCCAGGTGACTCAGCGAGTAAGAGCACCGGCTCCAGTGTCGGGATGACCTGGATCAAATCCGGGCTCAGATACTCAGCACCACATGCAGAAATAACTGGCCGTGTAACCTTGAACAAGTTACTTAACCCCGATTGCTTATAAAAAAAAAATGAAAAGGATGAATGCACCACCAATGAAGATGAAGTTAAAGCAATTGTTAGATGTTATTTTGCCCATCTATATGCCAGTATAACTGACAATCTAAATAAAAAGTATGAATATTTACAAAAATGGAAACTGACTAGATTTACAGAAGAGAAAATAAAATACTTTAAATATCTCAAATGAAATTTAATAAGCCTTCAATGAGATCCCCAAGAAAAAATCCCTTGGATGAGATAGATTCACAAGTGCATTCTCACAAACATTTAAGGAACAATTAATTCTTATACTATTAAACTATTTGGAAAAATAGGTAGAGAAGTTCTATCTAATTCCTTTTTATGAGACAAATGTGGTTTTGATACCTAAATCAGAAAGAGCAAAAAAATCAAGGAAAACTATAGACCAATTTCCTTAATGGTATCTATGTCAAAATTATAAATAAAATACTAACAAGGAGATTACAACAATGTATCACAAAGATAATATACTATGACCAGGTAGAATGTTTACCAAGAATTCAGGAGTTATTCAATATTATGAAAATTATTGTCATAATTGTCCATGTCAATAATAAAAACAAGAATCATATGATTATATTAAAAGATGCATAGAACATCTTTGAAAAATGTTCTAATTATGTTCAAAACACAAGGAAGCATAAAAATAAATGGAAAATTTTTCTTTTCTATTAATTAACTGATTAATTTTTACTTTTAAGCATTCACTTGCACAAGACTTTGAGTTCCAAATGTTCTCACCATCTCTCCTTTCTCTTACCCCAATATGGATGGTGTGTATTCTGATTACCTCTTGACCCAATATGCCCTCCCTTTTATCACCCCCCCATCCCCTTCCCTTCTATTTTACTGTGGGGAAAGATAGATTTCTATATACCATTACCTGTATATATTATTTCCCAATTGCAAGTACAAATTTTTTTTAACATTTTTTTTAAAACTTTTGAGTTCCTTGTTCTCCTCTTCTTGCCTCCTGGTTTACTGTCACTGAGAAGGCAAGCAATTAGATACAGACTATACATGTGAAGTCATTTAAAACACTTCCATAACAGTCATTTTGTGAAAAAATAACTCTATTTCCTTCCATCCTATCCTGCCCCCCATTGATTCTATTTTCTCCTTTGACCCTGTCCCTCCTCAAAAATTTTTCTTTCTGATTACCTCCTCCTCTCATTTACCTTCTCTTCTATTATCCCCCTCTTTATTATCTTCTTCCCCCCTAATTTCCTGTAGGGTAAGAGAGATTTACATACCCAATTAAGTGTATGCTATTTCCTCCTTAAGCCAAATCTGATGAGAGTAAGGCTCACTCATTCCCTCTCACCTCCCCACTCTTCCCCTCCAATGGAAAAGCTTTTTCTTGACTCTTTTATGTGAGATTATTTACCCAATTCTACCTCTCCCTTTCTCCTTCCAATATGTTTCTCTCTCATCCCTTAATTTTATTTTAAAAATATTATCCCTTGATATTCAACTCACCCTGTGCCCTCTGTCTATGTGTGGGTGTATGTATATGTATGTATGTATGTATACATATGTGTTTCCTTCAAGTATTCTAATGCTGAGAAAGATTTCAGGACCTAAAAATATCATCTTTCTTCATAGGAAAGCAAACAGTCCAACTTTAATAAGTCCCTTATGATTTCTCTTTCCTGTTTACCTTTTCATGTTTCTCTTGATTCTTGTATTTGAAAGTCAAATTTTCTATTCAGGTCTGGTTTTTTTTTTTTATCAAGAATGTTAGAAAATCCTCTATTTCATTGATTATTGATTTCTCCCTGTGAAGCATTATACTCAGTTTTACTGGGTAGATGATTCTTGGTTTTAATCCCAGCTCCTTTGACCTCCAAGAATATCATATTCTAAGCCCTCCAGTCCCTTAATGTAGAAGCTGCTAAATCTTGAATTATCCTGATTGTGTTTCCATAATACTTTGTTTCTTCCTGGCTACTTGCAGTATTTTCTCCTTCACATGGGAACTCTGGGATTTGGCTATAATATTTCTAGGAGTTTTGAAACTTTTGGAGATCTTTTTCAAGAGGCAATCCATAGTTTCTTTGAATTTCTATTTTTCCCTCTGGTTCTAGAATATCAGGACAGATTTCCCTGATAATTTCTTGAAAGATGATGTCTAGGCTTTTTCTTTGATCATGTTTTTCAGGTGGTCCAATAGTTTTAAAATTATCTCTTCTGAATCTGTTTTCCAGGTCAGTTCTTTTTCCAATGAGATTTTTCACATTCTCTTCTAGTTTTTTTTTTCATTCTTTTGGTTTTGTTTTAAAAATTTCTTGATTTCTCATAAAGTCATTAGAATGTGGTGCATTCTAATTTTGAAGGAATTATTTTCTTCAGAAAGCTTTAGGACCTTCTTTTTCATTTGGCCAATTCTTATTTTTAAGACATTCTTCTCTTTGGTTTTTTTGGACCTCTTTTGCCATTAAAATTAGTCTATTTTTTACCTCATTTCTCATGATTTTCTTGTACCATTCTCATTTTTTTTCTCAATTTTTCTTCTATTTCTCTTACTTGATTGTCAAAATCCTTTTTGAGTACTTCCACCACCTGTGACCAATTCATATTTTTTCTCGGAAGCTTTGGATTTAGGAGCTTTGACGTTATTGTCTTCTGGTTGTATGTTTTGATCTTCCTTGTCACCAAAGTAAGACTCTATAGTCTGATTTTTCCCTCTGTTTGCTTATTTTTCCAGCCAGTTACTTGAGTTTTTAACTCTTTGTTAAGGCAGTTCTCTGCTTCCAATGTGGAGTGTATAGTATCACAAGCTTTAAGAGTTTTGTGCAGCTATTTTCAGAGATATTTTTAGGGATCTGTAAATTTTCAGTTCTTCCAAGGTTGTATGATTAAAGGAGAGGTGTTTATTCCTCTTCTGGTTTGTGATCTGGCCTGTGCATGACCACAAACATTCTTTTCTGCCCAGGAACTGTGAGGATTATTCCCTATTCACTTCTACTACAAGTTTCACAATGCCAGTGCTCTTCCTCACCCCAGGATTGCCACTAATGACTGTGACCCAGATCTTAGCATGCACAAAACAGGAGAATCCTGCCTCAGTGCCATCAAAAACATGCTTGCAATTCCCCTTTGATCAGTCACTGGATACCACTACCATCTATGGGACAAGAACTCTGAAAACAGCCACTACCACCACTATAGCTACTGATGCTGCTGCCACCGCCATGATCCTGGGACTTTGGCCAGACCTTGCTACTCTCTTACCCAGGTCCTACAGAACTTTCCTACTGACTTTCTAAGTTTTCTCTGGTGTTTACAGGTTGAGAAGTCTGGAACCTGCCACATCTGCCAGTGATTTGGTCCCCTGAGGCCTGCTTTGGCAGTCTATGCTGTCATGGCCCATGCTAGATTGTGCTCTTCTCTCAGATTGGTGCCACAGACCTTTCCTGTTGACCTTCCAGGTTGTCTTGGGCTGGAAATTTGTTTTACTCTGCCATTTTGTGTGTTCTCCTGCTCTGGAATTTGTTTAGAGTCATTTTTTACAGCTATTTGGAGGGGTTTGGGGGAGAATACAAGGAAGTTCCTGTTTTTACTCAGCCATTTTGGCTCTGCCCCCATGGAAACTTTCTTAAAGCATCAATTAAGTTGAATCTACTAAAACCTAGAGTAGTTATTATCTATAATGGACTAAAAGCCTTCCCAATAAGATTGGGAGTGAAACAAGGATTACTATCCCTATTACTCAATATTATACTGGAAATTCTAGCTATAGTAATATGAAAAGAAAAAGAATTGTAAGAACAAAAATAGGCAATGAGGAAACAAAACTATCATTCCTTGAAGATGATATATGCTATACTTAGAGAACTAAAAAACTAGTTGAAACAAATAACAACTTTGACAGAGTTGGAAGATATAAAATGAAGCAACATACATCATCACTATTACTATATACATCAACAAAACTCAATAGCAAGAAATAGAAAGAAATTTCATTTAAAATAACTAGGCAATAGAAAATATTTGGGAATTTAACAGCCATGTCAACTTCAGGGATTATATGAAGACAGTTACAAGTCACTTTTCATAGAAATCAAGACAGATCTAAACAATTGAAGACATATTTATTGCTTATGGGTAGGCAGAGCCAATATAATGAAAATTAAAATTCTGCCTCTGTTAATTTACTTTATTCTGTTCCATAGCCATCTAATAAACAAAAAATTATTATTTTTTAGAGCTAGAAAAAATAGTAATAAAATCACCTGAAAGCACAAAATGTGAAGAATATCAAGCGAATCAATGTGAAAAAGAAATCTTGGTGCAGTTAAGTAGTGCAGTGAATAGAGAACCAGCCCTGAAGTCAAGAGAACCTGAGTTCAAGTCTGGCTTCAGACACTTGACACACTTACTAGTTGTGTGACCTTGATTTCCTCCCTCCTACCCCCCCCCCGAAAAAAAGAAAAAAGTCTTAAAGAAGGTGGCCTAGCAATCCAGATTTCAAAATATATTGCAAAGCTATAATCATGAAAAGAATCTGGTACTGGCTAAGAAATAGAGTGGTGAATCACTGGAATAGATTGGGTAGACAATACCTAGTAGTAAATGGCCATAATAATTTAGTGTTGTTAATCCCAAAGATACTTGCTTTGGGGGTAAGAACGCTATATTTGAAAAAAAAATTGCTGGAAAACCTGGAAAGATTTTTAGCAGAAATGAGGCAAAAACCAGCATCTCACACATCATACCAAGATATGGTTAAAATGGAGAAATGATTGAGACATTAATGGTGACATAATAAATAAATTAGGGAAGCATGGAAAAAAAAAAACATACCTGTTAGATCTATGCATAACGGAAGAATTTATTAGCAAACAACAAATAGAAGGGATTACAGGAATTAAAAAAATAATTTTGATTACATGAAAATTAAAAACTTTTTGCACAAACAAAACTAATTCAACCAAAACACAAGGAAAACAAGAAAAAGAGGAAAACATTTTGCAAGAAGTTTTTCTGATAAATGTATAGGGAACCAAGCCAAATTTATAAAAAAAATAAGAGCCATTTCCCAACTGATAAATGGTCAAGGGATATGAACAGGTAGTTTTCAGAAGAAGGAATCAAAGCTATTCATAGTTAAATGAAAAAAATGCTCAGTCTTGGGGGGGGGGCAAAGTCAAGATGGCAGAGTAGAAGCAGGAACTTGTTTGAGTTCTCCCCCCCCCCAAACCCCTATAAATACCTGTAAAAAATGACTCTAAAGAAATTTTGGAGCTACAGAATCCACAAAATGAGAGAGTGGAACACATCTCCAGGTGAAGACAGCCTGGAAGGCCAACAGGAAGGGTCTATAACACCAGCTGAGAGTGAAGTGCAGTCCCACATGGGCTTCATCAGTACAGACAGTACAGTAGCAGACCTCAGAGGATTGGATCACTGGCAGGTGGTGGTTTCAAGACTTCTCAAACCACAAATGCCAAAGACAAAGTAAAGGGTCAGTGGCAAATCTCTGTTGGACCTTGATTAGAGAAGAGCATGGTCCAATCCTATCCCCAGGGTGGTGGAGATGTTGGTGGCAATGGCAGTGGTAGCGGCAGTAGCAGCAGCAACAGTGGTAGCTAATTACAGAACTCCAGACCCACAGATGGTGGGGGGATCAAGCACCTGAACAGAGGACAATTGCTCTTTCTTTGCCCTGCCTGAATATGGGTCACAGTCTTGGGTGGCAGTCCTGGTGTATGGAAGAATGTTGGCATGACAGAGCTTGTGGTGACTATCAAGAGGGAATCCTTACAGTTTTGAGGCAGTAAAGAGTGCTTGGGGTCCCTCACAGACCTGAGAACAGATAGTGGGAGGAGTGAATACTTCTCCTTTGATCATATCACCTTCATATCACTTTCAGAAAAACTGAAAATTCACAGGTGCCTAGAAGGAACTCTGACAACAGCTGTATAAAACCTCAGAAATTTAGGACAGAGAAATCTCCACTCTGGAAGCAGAGTCTTACTTTGACAAAGAACTCAAAAGTCGGGTAACTAGCTGGGAAAATGAAAAAAAAGGAGGAAAAAAAATCAGACTATAAAATCTTTCTTTGGTGACAAAGAAGAAGAAATTTAAGAACCAGAAGACAACAAAGTAAAAACTCCTACATCAAAAGCCTCCAAGAAAAATATGACTTTTCTCAGTATTTGGATAGTTGAAGGGAATATGTATACGTGTGTGTGTGTGTGTGTGTGTGTGTGTGTGTGTGTGCATATGTATGGACAGAGGGCACAGGGTAAGTTAAATAGGAAGGGATAATATATAAAAAATAAAATTAAGGTGTGAGAGAGGAATATATTGAGAGAAGGGAAAGGGAGAGATAGAATAGGGTAAATTATCTCACATAAAAGCAGCAAGAGAAAGCAGTTACAGTGGAGGGGAAGATCAGGGAGGTGAAAGGGAATGAGTCAACCTTATTCTCATTGAATTTGGCTTAAGGAGGCAATAACCTACACACTCAATAACTTACCCTACAGTAAAATAGGGGGGAAGGGGATAAGAGAGAAGGGTGATAGAAGGGAAGGCAGATTGGGGGATGGGATAGTCAGAAGCAAATGGTTTTGCAAAGGAACAAGGTCAAATGAGAAAATAAAATAAGTGGAAGACAGGATAGGATGGAGGGAAATCATTAGTCTTTCACAATATGACTACTATGGGAATGTTTTGCATAACTACACATGTATAATCTATATTGAATTGCTTGTCTTCTCAATGTCTGGGGGGTAAGGAGGGAAGAAGGGAGAGAATCTGTAACTCAAAGTTTTAAAAATGTGTTAAAAATTGTTTTTACATGCAACTGGGAAATAAGATATATAAGCAATGAGGTATAGAAATTCATCTTGCATTACAAGAAAGTAAGGGGGGAGGGGGAAAGGAGGGATGGAAGAGATGGCAAATTGGGGAATGGGGTAATCAATATGCTTGCCACCTTGGATTAGGGGTAGGGGAGATATGGGGAGAAAATTTGGAACTCAAAATCTTGTGGAAATAAATGTGAAAACTAAAAATAAATAAATTCTGGAAAAAGAAAAAGAAAAAAAATGCTCCAAATCACTCTTAATTAGAAAAATATAAGTTAAAGCAACTCAGATACCAACGCACACCTATTAGATTACCTAATATTATAGAAAAAGAAAAATTACAAATACTGGAGAGGATGTTGAAAAATTGTGACACTAATGCACTATTGGTGAACTTGTGAACTAGCCCAGTCATTTAGAGAACAATTAATTGGGAAATACACTCCAAAGGCTATAAAATTATTCATACCCTTTGATCTGGCAATACCAATTCTAGGTATGTATACCAAAGAGATAAAAGAAGAAAAAAAAGACCTATTTATATAAAAATATTAATAGTAGTTGTGTTTGCAAAGATTTAGAAATCAAGAGAATGCCCAACAACTGGAAAATGGATGAACAAATTATGCCATAAAATTGTGATGATATATTATTTTTCAATAAGAAATGATGAACAGGATGGTTTCAGAAAAACCTGGAAAGACTTAGAAGAAGTGATATAAAGTGAAGGAGAGCATTGTACAAAGTAATAGCAATATCATAAGCATGATCAACTGTGAAAGACTTAGCTACTCTGATGAAGACAATGATGCAAGCCAACTCCAAAGAACCCATGATGAAAAATGTTAGACTCCTCCAGAGAGAGAACTTATGAACTCTGATTGCATATTGAAGTATACTTTCAAAAAAAATTTCTGTATCTTTATTGTTTTATTTTATTTGTGTTTTCTTTTGCAACATGGCTAATATGGAAATGTGTTTTGGATAGCCTCACATGTATAACAGAATTCAAAATTCTTGCCTTCTTAATGTGGTGTGTGTGGGAGGGAAATAATTTGGAATGCAAAAATTTTTTTCAAATGTTAAAATTTTGCAAGTATTCTGAAAAATAAGGAAATAAAATTTTAAAAAATAAATGAGAATAGTAGCAAAAATCCTAGCAACATAAAACTGATTATATTTTCTTTGAAACCTAACCTTCTCCATAACTTTCTTATTTTGACTGAGAACACCATGCTTATAATAACACACATCTAATACACGTCTTCAATCTTGGAGTAATCCTTGACTTTTCTCTCTCCTTCACATTCTATATCCAATTAATTGCTAAGTGCTATCGATCTACCTTTACAATATTCCACAAATCCTTCTATATCTCTTGACTCACATTACTAACATCTTAGTTCAGACAATCATCACCTTCTGCCTGAATTATTTCTTCAGATTCCTAAATGATCTCTTGGCATTGAAATGCCCAATCAACCTCTTCAAAACTGCTAAGGTGATATTCCTGAGCTCAGGCCTGACCATGTTTTCTCTTCTATTTCTGCTCCCCATACAAAACTCCAATGTCTTCCTATTGCTTCTAGGACAAAATAAAATTTCCTCTTTCAGGTACTTCCTACTTTTCAAAACCTAGCTCCAATCTACCTTTACATGCTTTTCACAAATTCTTCTATCTTCATGGAGGGTACTCCAGAACATCTTTGGGAAACTAAACTCACATCCATTTCTCTGTAGTCTTAGTGTCACCATCCCATTACAGCACCTCTTTTACTGTTTGCCTGAATGACCTGTAAAAACCTTCTAACAGGTTGTGTCTACTATCTCCCCCTCTAATTTATCATTAGTATTACTACAAGACTATTCTTCCTTATTCATAAATCTAATCACATCACTACTGTTCCCTTATCTGTAAAATGGGATCAATAATAACATGTGAAGATAAAATAAATATGTAAAGTGCTTTATAAACCTTAAAGCACTATGTAAACACTAGCTGTTATTATTGCCTATTTAATTCAAAAGCAATTTAAAAACAAGACAGAGGCAGGCCCAGAAGGCGTGGCCGGCAGATACAGAGGCAGGCCAAGAAAGGGCCTGATCAACTCAGAGGGCAAGTTGTCCCACCAACCACAAGGGCCACTACCAGGCCTCTCACCAAAGGGCTGGGACTGGAAAGAGCATGGTAAGAACCAAATACAGGGGCCCCTGTCCGGGACAGCAAATACTCCTGGGGCTACCACTTCATAGCCAAGAAGTAAAAAAAAGCCCTTATCAGGACCTCCAAAGACCAGGATGACAGACTGAACCTCACCTGCTCCAACCCCCCCCCCCAAAAAAAAAAAAACCATAGTAACTCTTGCCCCAGGGCAAAACCCTCTACAGTAAAGGCTTGAGATCCCTAGAGGAAGGGCGTGGCTAGGGCCCTGCCCCAGAATGGGGAGAAAGCAGACTATAAAGACTCTGAAGTCCTACTATCCTCAGAGGGAGGAACTAAACTCAGAGGGAGACAATGTGGACTCCACACCCACAGCTGAAACACCAACAGGGAATGGGTCCCAAGCACAGAAAGCTCTCCTAGATGAGATCAAAAGGAGCTTTGAAAACAGAATGAGAGAGATAGAAGACAAAATGAATAATTCTCTCAAAACCAGAATAGCAGAATTAGAAAAACATTATAATGAAGAAAACATCTCTCTAAAAAGAAAAGTATATGATATGGAAAAGGAGCTCCAAAAATTAACCAAGGAAAATGATTTGCTAAAAACTAGAATCAACCGAATTAAAAAAAAAATAACTCCATGAGGAACGAAGAATTAGTCAAACAAAACAACAAGAATGAAAAATCAGAAAAAGAGGTAAAATACCTCAATGGAAAAATAACTGACCTGGAAAATAAATCCAGGAGAGATAATCTGAGAATCATAGGCCTACCAGAAAATCATAATGAAAAAATGAGCCTGGACAACATTCTCCAAGAGCTCGCTAAGGAAAACTGCCCTGAGATAATAGAACCTGAGTGTAAAATAGAAATCGACTGGACACCTGCTGAAAGAGATCCCAAACTGAAAAGTCCTCGAAATGTTGTGGCCAAACTCCAGAACTACCAGATAAAAGAGAAAATACTTCATGCAGCCAGAAAGAAACAATTCAAATAGCGAGGGTCCAGAGTGAGGATTGCACAGGATTTGGCAGCCTCTACACAGAAAGATTGGAGGCAGTGGAATACAATTTTCTGTAAGGCAAAAGAACTCAGGTTACAACCAAGGATCATATACCCAGCAAGATTGAGCATATTCTTCCAGGCAAAGAGATGTATAACAGAGTTCCAGACCTTCCTGATAAAAAAGCCAGAACTCAATGGAAAATTCAACCTCCAATTATGAGATGCAACAGTAACGTAGAAAGGTAAACAAGGAAAACACACACACACACACACACACACACACACACACACACACACACACACACACCCTGCTGTTTGATAAGAGCAAACTGGTTATAGACAAGTAGAGGGTACGAGTATAAAATACACAAAATGACTATTAAAAAAAATCTTATTAAGGGCTACAAAGGGACTGCAATGGAAGAAAGGGTATGAATAAAGTGGAAAAGGGTAAATTATGCCACACAAAGAGGCATAAAAACAGTATAGCAGAGGAAAAGAAGGGAGGGAGATGAGAATCATATGAGCTTTTCCCTCATTGGTTCTGGTGCAAGGAGGGAATAACAACCAGTTAAGCATAGTACTCTATGGGGAAGAAATGCAAAAAGTATCATTTTAGAGGGAAAGAGGGGAGGAAGAGGAGCTTCTCATGAGATTTGTTCCTGTCACTCTTGGTGCAAAGAAGAAATAACATACTTCATTAAGTATAAAAATATCCTATAGGCAGTAGGAGGGGGAAAAGGCTATGAAGGGGGGGGTGGTTAGTAGGGAGGGAAGAAGTAAGGGGAAAGGGGAGGAAAAGGGAGGGGGGCTGATATGGGAATACTGAGGGAGGTGGTCAAAAAGAAAACTATTAAGGGGGGAAAGGGAGAAGAGGGGAAAATATGAGCATTAACAGGGGTAGGAATAGGATGGAGGGAAAGAAACAGATAACAATCATAACTGTAAATGTGAATGGAATTAACTCTCTCATAAAACAGAGTTGGATAGCAGAATGAATTAGAAATCATAATCCTACAATATGCTGTTTACAAGAAACACATCTGAAACAGAGGGATACACAGAGGGTAAAGGTAAAAGGCTGGAGTAAAATATATCATGCCTCAGCTAAAGTAAAAAAAGCAGGGGTGGCAATCCTTATGTCAGATAAAGCAAAAGCAAAAATTGACCTAATTAAAAGATATAAGGAAGGAAACTATATCCTGTTAAAAGGCACCATTGAGAATGAAGCAATATCATTACTTAACATATATGCACCAAGTGGTATAGCACCCAAATTCCTAGAGGAGAAGGTAAAGGAATTAGAGGAAGAAATAGATAGCAAAACTATACTAGTGGGAGATCTTAATCTTCCTTTCTCTGAACTTGATAAATCTAACCTCAAAATAAACAAGAAAGAAGTTAAGGAGGTGAACAGGATTTTAGAGAGGATAGGTATGATAGATCTCTGGAGTAAATTGAATGGGGTTAAAAAGGAATATACATTCTTCTCAGTGGTTCATGGCACATACTCAAAAATTGACCATGTTCTAGGGCATAAAAACCTCACAATTCTATGCAGTAAGGCAGAAATATTAAATGCATCCTTTTTCAGATCATGATGCAATAAAAATTATCTGCAATAAAGGGCCATGGAAAGTCAGACTAAAAACTAGTTGGAAATTAAACAATTTAATCCTAAAGAATGAGTGGGCCAAACAGGAAATTATAGAAACAATAAGTAATTTCATTCAAGACAATGATAATAATGAGACAACATACCAAAATTTGTGGGATGCATTAAAGGTAGTTCTTAGGGGAAGTTTTATATCCCTGAGTGCATACACGATTAAATTAGAGAAAAGGGAGCTCAATATTGGGCATGCAATTGAAAAACCTAGAAAAAGAACAAATTCAAAATCCCCAATAAAATGCTAAATTAGAAATATTGAAAACCAAAGGAGAATTTAATAAAATTGAAATTAAGAAAACTATTGAATTAATAAATAAAACTAAGAGCTGGTTTTATGAAAAAAAAACCAACAAAATTGATAGACCCTTAGTCAATATGATAAAAAAAAGAAAGAAGAAAACCAAATTATGAGTATCAAAAATAAAAAGGATGAATCTACCTCCAATGAAGAGGAAATCAAAACAATAATTAGGAATTATTGTTCCCAATTGTATGCACATAAATTTGACAATCTTAGGGAAATGGATGAATATTTACAAAAAATACAAGTTGCCCAGATTAACTGAAGAGGAAGTAAATTACTTAAATAACCGCAATCTTAGAAAAGTAAATTGAACAAGCCATCAGTCAACTCCCTAGGAAAAAATCTCCAGGGCAAGATGGATTTACTAGTGAATTCTATCAAACATTTAAAGAACAATTGATTCCAATACTCTACAAACTATTTGGGAAAATTAGTGAAAAAGGAGTCCTACCAAATTCTTTTTATGACACAAAAAATATGGTACTGATACCTAAATCAGGAAGAGATAAAATAGAGAAAGAAAATTATAGACCAATCTCCCTCATGAATATAGATGCAAAAATTCTAAATAAAATACTGGCAAAAAGACTACAGCAACTTATCTCAAGAATAATACACTTTGATAAGGTAGGATGTATTCCAGGAATGCAAGGATGGTTTAGTATTAGGAAAACCATCAGTATAATTGATCATATCAACAATAAAACTAGCAGAAACCACATGATCATCTCAATAGATGCAGAAAAGGCTTTTGACAAAATACCACATCCATTCCTATTAAAAATATTAGAAAGTATAGGAATAAATGAAGCCTTCCTTAAAATAATAAGTAGCATATATTTAAAGCCATCAGTCAGTAAGTATTATATGCAATGGGGAGAAGCTAGAAATAGTTCCCATAAGATCAGGGGTGAAACAAGTGTGTCTACTATCACCTCTCTTATTCAATCTGGTACTAGAAATGTTAGCTGTAGCAATTAGAGAAGAAAAAGAAATCAAAGGAATCAAATTAGGCAAAGAAGAGACCAAGCTATCACTCTTTGCAGATGACATGATATACTTAGAGAATCCTAGAGAATCAAGTAAAAAACTACTTGAGGCAATAAATAAATTTGGCAAAGTTGCATGATATAAAATAAACCCACATAAATCCTCGGCATTCCTATATATTTCCAATTAAATTCAATAGCAAGAGATAGAAAGATAAATTCCATTTAAAGTTACTGTAGACATTATAAAATATTTGGGAATCTACCTGCCAAAACAAACCCAGGACCTATATGACCACAACTACAAAACACTCTTCACACAAATAAAGTCAGATCTAACTAAGTGGGAAAATATTAATTGCTCGTGGCTGTCGAGCTAATATAATAACAATGACAATTTTACCTAAATTAAATTATATATTTAGTGCCATACCAATTAGTTTACCAAAAAACTACTTTATAGAGCTAGAAAAAATAGTAACAAAATCCATTTGGAAGAATAAACGGTCCAGAATATCAAGGGAATTAATGAAAAGAAATGCTAGGGAAGATGGACTAGCTATACCAGATTTTACTCTGCATTATAAATCAGCAGTCATCAAAACTACTTGGTACTGGCTGAGGAATAGAGGAATGGATCAATGGAATAGATTAGGCACATGAGATTCAGAAGTCAATGACTATAGTATCTATTGTTTGATAAACCCCAAGACCCTAGTTTTTGGGATAAGAACTCACTATTTGACAAATCTGCTGGGAAAACTGGAATATAGTATGGCAGAAACTGGGCATAGACCATTATCTAACACCATATACCAAAATCAAGTCTAAATGGGTGCATGATCTAGGTATAAAGGTTAATACTGTAAGCAGTCTTGGAAAACAAGGAATAGTTTACCTGTCAGACTTGTGGAGAGGGAAAGACTTTATGATTAACAAGAATTAGAGAACATTATAAAATATAAAATGGATGATTTTGACTACATGAAATTGAAAACTTCTGTACAAACAAAGCCAATATAACCAAGATTAAGAGGGAGGTGGGAAATTGGGAAAGAATCTTTACAACCTATGTCTCTGGCAAAGGACTCATTTCTAAAATATACAGAGAATTGAGTCAAATTTACAAGAATACACGTCATTCCCCAATTGATAAATGATCAAAGGATATGAACAGGCAATTTTCAGAGAAGAAAATTAAAGATATCTATAAGCACATGAAGAAATGCTCTAAATCACTATTGATTAGAGAAATGCAAATCAAAACAACCCTGAGGTACCACATCTCACCAGTCAGATAGGCTAAGATGACAAAATAGGAAAATGAAAAATGATGGAGAGGATGTGGACAAATTGGAACACTAATGCATTACTGGTGGAGTTGTGAATTGATCCAGCCTTTCTGGAGAGCAATCTGGAATTATGCCCAGAGGACTATAAATAATTTCATATCCTTTGACCCAGCAATACCACTCCTAGTGTTATATCCCAAAGAGATCATAGAAGTGGGAGGAAGACCCATATGTACAAAAATATTTACAGCAGCTCTTTTTGTGGTAGCAAAGAATTGGAAATTAAGGGGTTGCCTATCAATTGGGGGATGGCTGAACAAGTTGTGGTATATGCATGTTATGGAATACTATTGTGCTATAAGAAAGAGGAGCAGATGGTCTTCATATTTACCTGGAGAGGCTTATATGAACTGATGGCTGAATGAGAGGAGTAGAACCAGGAGAAATTTGTACACAATTACAGACACAACGTATGTGTGATGACCAGCTTTGATAGACTGGACTGTTCTCAGAAATGCAGTGATATAAGTCAATCCCAAAAGACTCATGATGGAGAGAAATGTGAGCATCCAGGGAAAAAACTAGAAAGAACTGAGTTTATATCCAGATGGAAGCAAAATACCTGATCTTTTTCCTTTTCTTGTTTGGTTTTATGTCCTCTTTACCATTTTTCATTCCATCTGATACAATCCATCTTTATACCCTGACTAATGTATAATGTGAAAGTATTTACAAATCCTGTACTTGACTATATGCCACCATGGGGAGGAGGGGAGGGAGGGGGACAAAATGTGAAACTCAAGAAATTGTGGAATTGAATCCTGTAAACTAAAAGTAAATAAACAAATTAATTTTTAAAAATTAAAAAAAGAAATAAAAAATACAAGACAGTATGATAAGTATTAGTGTATTAAAGAATTCCTTATCAACACAGATATATAAATACATGAAATTTGAGGAAGGAAAAAAACATTAATAAATTAGGAATCATCATAGAAGGCTTCCCCTAAGGAAGTGGTATCTAAAATGAGATTTGAATCAATTAGTCAACAAACAGTTTTTAAGTAATTACTCTGTGCTATGTGCTCATATCATTGGAGATGCTCTGCCTTCAAGGAGCTTATATCCTGTGGAAGGGACTATAATATTTTGAAAAGTAAATAAAGGCTTTACACAAATTGAAGCAACAAATGAAGGAATTAGAAAAGAGCTCTTGAAGCAATTGGGTTGAGTTGAGAATTAAAGGGAGCTAGAAATTTAAAAAAGAAAAGGATTCTGAGAGCTAGACAGGAGGGAGAGTACATTTCTGGCACAGGGCTTTGCAGAGGCACAGAGATGTTCCAGAATGATTAATTCAGGGAAAATTAGTTGTCCAGATTGGCTGGAAGGCAGAGTAGATGGAAAGTAGTAATATAAAAGGGAAGGTTGAGGTCATACTCTGGAGGGCTTTAAATATCCAGTTGAAGAGTTTGTATTTTATTCTAGCATCAGTGAGGGTCATTGAAGATTTTTGAATAGTGAAGTGACATGGTCACTCAGTCAAGTAATATTATACCTACGATGCATCAGGAATTCTGTTAAATATTAAGAAGACAAAGAAAGGCAAAGGATAGTTCCTGTTATTAAGAAGCTCACCATCAGATCTGTATCTCAGAAAGATTAATTTAGAAGTTGTCTAGAGGATAGATTTGAGAGGATAGATAGAGATAAGAAACAAAATGAGGATATAACAATAGTTTAAGGGAGAGGCAATAATCTGTGCAAAAAAAGGAACAGATAAATTATGCAACAGGTATAAGAGGTAATTTAGAGATAAGGTCAGCTAGGTGGCCCTGTGGATAGAGTACCAAGTCTGGAGTCAGGAAGACTCATATGACCTCAGACACTTGCTAGCTGTTTGACCCTGGGCAAGTCTCTTAACCTTGTTTGCCTTAGTTTCCTCATCTGTAGAATGATCTGTAGAATGAAATGGCAAACCATTCCAGTATCTTTGCAAAGAAAACCTTAATGGGGTAATGAAGTGTTAGACACAATGAAAAATGACTGACTTGCAACTGAAAGTTAGGGAGAAAGAAGCAATTAGAAGCCAGGGTCTAAGTAAGAGGTTTGGAAACTAGAAGAAAGGATGACCATAATCAAGCAGTCTTCTGAAGCCAGGGCTTCTGAGACAGAGTTAGTACTTATGCTAAAGCATGGATAGACCTGAGCACAAAGGTCAAGTCAAATCAACAAATATTTATTAAACATTTCCTATTGCTAGACACTGTGCTAAGCACGGGAGATACAAAGGATGAAAAAACAAACAAACAAACAAATAACAACAACAAAACATTCCCTTCTCTCAAGGAGCCCACAGTCTAATGAAGGAGACAACATCTAAATAACCATGTATAAGGAATATAAAATAGGATAAATGAGACATAGTCTCAGAAGGAAGGCTTTAAGATTAAGGAGGACTAGGAAAGACATTTTGTAGAAGGTAGGACTCTGGCTGAGAATTGAAGCTTCCTTCAAATCTTTCTTCCATGACTTCTAGGGAAACCAGGAGACAGAGATGAGAAGGGAAACAGTGCCAGGAATGGGGGACAGTCAGAGAAAATGCACAGAGATGGGAGATGGACTTTTATGTGAGAAATAACAAGGAGGACAATATAATTAGATTGCAAATATGTGGGGGAGAGGGAGGGAAGTTTAAGAAGTCTGGAAAGGTAGGAAAGGACCAGGTTACACAGGGTTTTAATAGCTCCCAAAAGAGGATTTCTTATTTGATCTTGGATGTAATAAAGAGTCACTGGAGGTGACTGAATATGTCCATTTCTGACTTGAGTAGTGGAGTGTTGGGAAGCCTGTAGGGAGACATGTAATTCTTTACACAGCCTGAGGTTGAATGTGTTGAATGTGTGTGTGTGTGTG